>NC_090781.1:18446259-18498759 GCF_040054535.1 Antennarius striatus | reverse complement strand
TTTGCTCAGCCCCAGCTTCTTCTTCTCATCTGCAGTCATGCCCTTCACCATGCAGTAGAAGATGTGGTAGTTCCTCTCATCGTAGGCCTGCAGGGAAAAACACAACTTTTCACTCTTCAATGCCAGATATCAAAGCCAATGCTTCACACTCTCAGTGTGAAGTGTTCAAGCGGCTGTGTGTGTGTTGTACCTGTCGACAGACTCGGGACTTCTCCAGCAGGTACTGCTCTATCTTGGCTCCTTCTATCGCTCCTCTCTTGTTGAAGTGGATGTCGATATATTTCCCAAAACGAGATGAGTTGTCGTTGCGGATGGTTTTAGCATTGCCAAAGGCTGCAAGAGAAACGGAATGACGTCGAACAGCTTTGATGTCATTGATGGAGAGGTGTGTGTTGGAGCCCAGTAGGCTCATACTGATGTGTAAATATGAAGTTGTGTGTTTTCATTGGGTTGTTCTACCTTCCAGAATAGGGTTGGCCTCCAGCACCTGCTGCTCTATCCAGGAGTGTTGACCACTGATAGCCGCCAAAAACTGAAGGATCAGTTTTGTACTTTCTGTTTTTCCTGCTCCTGACTCACCACTGTTACACACATGAAACTTAAACAACACACTGACCTAGTAACACCTCCATACATCCACAAGGGGATCCTGAACCTTTTCAGACCTGATGATGCAGCACTGGTCTCGGTTGTTCCTCTGCATGTTGAAGTAACAGTTGTCCGCGATGGCGAAGATATGAGGCGGCATTTCGCCGATCTTCTTGTTGGTGTAGAGGCGGATCTGGTCAGCGGTGTAGATGGGCAGCAGCTGGTAAGGGTTGACGGCCACCAGGATGGAGCCGGTGTACGTCTGCACACAGTCAGGGAAGGATTTGGGAAGGCTGATTCTGCTGGTGTTTGTGGCGGCGACACGCTTAAACGTTTCGCCAATTGTGCCGACCTCATGCAAACGATCTTAAGACATGATGCAGAAACGTGAAACCTCAGATGCTTCAGTACGAGGCTTTGAGCTCTGAGAAGTTTTTCATCCCACATACGTGCATGCAATGCTGCAGACCTCCAAATAATTCATACCCCAGCTGCTTTCTTTGCAACACATCAGATCCATCTAATTTCTAATGTCAAGTTGATGAGACAGAACAATGCTAACACTTAAGACGCTGTTGTTCGCAAGGCTGTGCAGGTATCACAGGTGAGTGTTAGTATTCAAGCTGGACGTGCAGCAGCTGACTCACCCGACCACCACAGTTTGTCTTCAGAAGAAACAGGAGGAGGAAGGGAGGAAGGAGGATGGAGAATTAATAGGCAGAAAATGAAGACGAGAGCAGGAAACCAACCAGCTGTGGTTGGATAAGTGAGTTTACGGGAAAAGAACAAGGAGGATGTTTTGCTGTGCAGTGGACGAGGATGCTCACATAGATGAGTTTCTCCCTGTATCTAATAAGGAGGTTTCGGAGGATTCCGGCTTCGTTGAGGTCTCCCAGGCGGATCATGTCCTCCACGCCATGGATGGAGGTGGGATGCATAGGCTTAATATTGGAGGCACTCTGGGGAGAGATCCAGTGCTCCTGGAGGAGGACATGACAAGATCTTTTTGTTGCTACAGGTGGAACAAGGTGTTTCTCTTGTCAGACATAAAGCTTACATTTCCTTCATCATCCAACACTTGGATCTGACCAGAGTCACACAGTTTGACCACAGCACCAATCGGAACCTCGAACTCACGGCCGCTCTTCAGATCCAACCAGACGTAGTCGCCCTGAGAGAAAACACCAACAGAACACAACATGTAGACCAGGAATGGATGTAAAGGATGTGTATTGATTGTTGATTGGTTGATTCGAGTCACTTGATAGACTCGATTATGTTACTAATCCTGATGGTCTAAAATAAAAAAAAATAAAGCTGCTGAAAACAAACATGATGCCTTGGTGCTTTAGTACCACACACACACACTCCCCCCCTCTCTCCATACCGGCAGGAGCGTGCTGTGTTTCATCACAGTGCTGACGTTACGCAGGAGAGCCCATTTGGCCAGGTCCTTTTCGTAGAGTTCCATGTAGTCCCGCCGTGAGTACATCTTCACCGGCCGGAATCACACACGTGTGGTCAGGTGTCCAACGGAGGCCGTCTAGCTTTCCACGCAGGAATGTCCACACAAAGAAAAGGCTCCTCTGAATCCCCTTCACAAACACGATTGGATGATTTTCCAACTATCCATGCAATAAAACCCACTACAGGTCAAGCCCACTGGATGGCACACATCCAGCTGCCATAGAACACACACCCATTTTTGACCTCCATGGTTTAACGGGTTTGTTCCAGCAGGTTAGAGTCACCTCCAAAAAAACCTGGACTCGATGAGGTTGAGAAAAAGTCCAGCATCAGAACCATCAGAATCTAACAGGATCGGACATTGTGGTTGGTGACCTCTGGTCTCGTCTTCTCTGCTTTGACGGTGTGAGGACTCCTGACAGAACCCAGCTCCTGCTGCTTCTACCGCCGGACTGCTTTGGGATGGGCCTCCTCTTCCTAACGCACTGACACTTCATTAACCCAGCCCCCTCTCAACCTTCCTGGTTGCCCATAGCAACAAGATGCCTCTTCCTCCTCAGGTGTGTTCTGTGGTGTTGGATGTCCGTTTAGAAATGTGCTCTTAGTGCAAAGTGTGTTTCCAGAATGAGAAACATGGAGGACGGTATTCATGGACCACTAGTCCAAAAAATAACTCGAAATATTTACAGCAGTGTGAGCAGTAATTAAGAATGATCAGGAATGACCTGATAATCAATGAATCACTGATGAGACGTTCCCCAATCAAAGAGTATAAATTACCTGGAGGACAACATATCAGTGGATTGGTTCATAACTATTTGTCCACTGGGAATAAACCAGTAAGATAATATAAACCAAACTGATCTCTAGTCAGAAGCAAAGCTCCTCAACCCCTGAGATGACCTTCCTCGTCCTCCTCCTCCTCTTCGCGGCTGAGGTGTGTAACATTTGACTACTGTTTGTGCCTGTTTAATTAACTTAATACTCTATCTGGCAAACTGAACCACCTGAACGTTACACCATCCAGCATCTGTCACACACACACACACACACACACACACACACACACACACACACACACACACACACACACACACACACACACACACACACACACACACGTAATCCAGCAGCAAACTATCAGAAACCACAATGTGAATAATTTAACAGAGGGGATCCGTTTGGTTTCTGTGTTCCTGTCTCCTTAATGTTTATTCTTCTCTATCTTCTGCTTTAGACAGAGGTTATTATGGGATATAAAGGACTTTTGTTCTTTTAGGTACTCAAAGTAGTACTGATCATTCAACTCTACTAACTTCCTCACAGCTGATTGGCTGACCAGAAATTGACTCCATTCCATTGATTGACATTCAGCTGTCTTTCATGCAAACATAAATGTACAGCAGTAATCCGTCTACCTCAAGCTATTAGAAGCTTTTCATAGAGGGCATTAAAGATCAATGAAGCCCCCCAGGTTAACAAACCAGACGCACTTGCAAATGAGGGCAAATCCCGACCCACTAATTGCCCCGGTCTGAACACACTGGTTCATTATTAAAGGACAAAATGTTTCCCTGTTGTCTTCTGCTGTGAGCTTATCAGTATGACTAGCAAAATTTAGGAGTTCAATGTTTTAATAGATAATAATCTATTTATAATAATAATATTTATTCTTATATATGTTTACTAGCGGGAATCCGTGGAAATTCCACAATAAAGCAATAATATCAGACTTCATACAAAACACATGAAAACAAATGTCTTGGTATTATAAACCAAGCACACCTAACATAGTCAAAAATCAACGTGATGACGTAATGACTTTATGTTGGCAAATCATGGATAGCGCTGGGCGGGCATTGTGAAGTCATAGATGAGTGTTAGCAGGCTAACTGGAGAAGGAAAGCTAACTAATGGTGACATTAGGAAATGAGCTAACATTAAAGGAAAAGGCACCTGTCAAAAGAGCAATTGGAAAATAAATTTTTGAGAAGTGATAGTTCAGTTAGCTGACTACATGAACAGAACTGTATGTAGTTACTTAAAGAGCGTTTTTGTCAGATGTCCAAGGAGCAGTTTGGATACTACATCGATTGTCCCATTCCAAATGGAAACCATAGCTAGACAGACTGTTCGTGCTAGCCAGATAGTTTAACTCAGAATTCGTTGCTATTTTCTGTGTCGTTCCTGCTGTTTTGACTCTCTGCTCAAGAACATGAAAATTGTTGGAACAGTTATGACACTCTAAAGTTACGTTACTGGGAAGTCCCTGTATAGTTATTTCTTCTCCATAGCATAACTTCTCCATAGCATAGCATAGTGATTCCTTCTGGCAGATGCGTCGTGATTGGTCCGGTGCTTGATTGACAGGTAGTGGGTGGAGTTGGTGACAGCATGACACCGTGAGACTTTCAAGTGAGTTTATTCAAATATATAGGTGGGGATTGTATATGTGGTTGTTTCCTTGTACTTTATTTATTGTGACTGCTGTCTAATCTTGTGGAATGCATGATAGTATGAGAGCAGAAGGTACATAATTGCCCTTTGAGATTATTATTAAAACGTGTGTCTGTTTGTCATATCGTGAAATGTGCCGATAGATGCTCGCTTTAGACAGGCGTGATGAGGCCATCCACTGTGGTGGCGTGGTGCTGGCGGGATGGCAGTGATGTAATCTCCGTTCTGCGTGTGGTGGACGAGTGTGAGCGCCATCCCATAAATAATTCATATAAGACATGAGCCAGGTATTCGCTTACACCTGATGATGTCACAGCTGTTAGCTGAGGCTAACAAACCAGGAACATGGTGGAGGAGTCTGTAGGTTAGCTTGTGGCTAACGCTCTGGTCCCTCTAGTTAGAGATTGTGTTGAAGCGTTTTGGATCTGTTGGAATATGACTGCTGATTATAGAATAAAGATTGAATCTATCACCTCTATTGATCAGGAGTGGCTCTTTATTTCTCGACTGGATCGTTGTGAACTGAGTCAGCTATTAGGTGTGGAGTAAGTCGTGTAAGGCTTCAGTATCGTGTTCCTGTCATTGAGCACTAGGTTTACTACAAGTCATATAAGCTCTTTGTCTGGAGGAGAAGGCGTCTTCAGGTACAGGTGTGCCCTCTGCTGGAAGTCGCCACCAACATTTTGTGTACAAGCAGCTTGACCAGTGATACCAATTACTTTGGAGTCGTCAGCTTTTAAGAGGCTGTAAGTTTAATAAAGGCGTTTCCAGCTCACCTCATTTACATTTAGATAGATCACTTAGAATGAGTCAAAGGGCAGAGAGTGAGATATAGCCACAAGCTAATTGTGCTGGTATTTAAATTCACCCATTAAAACACAGACAGACCAGCTCTCCTCTGCGCTTCAGTGGGCGATCACATTCTTCTACCAGGATGGCGAAACAACGAGGGAGAAACAGCAGCAGCGTTCAGATCCTGCACTCAAGTAAAAGCAGCAACACAACAACACAACATGATGAAGTCCTGGTTCTTCAAGTGAAGATGAAGTCCTGCCAGAGTGCAGTAATTATAGCTTCACACACAGTAAAGGAGAGAGATGAACATGTGATTGATTGCCAGCCTTCCATCGCTGCGGAAGTGAACACAGCCGAGAGGAAAACAACCAGTAAACAAAACAGGCAGACAACAAGGCTGGGAAGACTGGGAACACAAAGATGTGTTCAGTTTAACAATCTTCACTTTGAACAACATCATCAAAAATCTTCTTTTGTCCGACAAACGTCTCCAAAGACTTCTTTCACATTAAACCGAAAAAACCAGGACCTGAACATGTGAGAAGCTGAAGCAGTGGTTTTGATCACCTGAGGGATCGTCAGATGCTGTCAGCTGCAGGCGGGGTTTACCTGTATGAGGGTGGTGCATCTGTGGCTGATGAAGTCCTCCAGTAGGGAATCACATCCCTTCTTTTTCATCCTCAGCATCATGCTCACTGCCTTTAGTTAAGACCTGCACACGGTGATGCTTCCGTCTTGTTTAGATGTGCTGATTGGTCGATATTAGGCTTGGTAACCATTGGCAACGGGTATTCCAGCTTAATGCTTTTGCAAACAGTCACTTTTAGAAACTGTTGCGTGGATGGATTGCATTAATGGCTCATCCCATTTGGGCCTCATCAGAGGGGGTGGATCGGGGGGGCTGTCAGGGCTGATTAGTCGATCAGAAAGGCAGACAAGCTCAGCAACGCATAAACTGAGCATCAAAAACACCGAGGCGGATGCACACACACACACACACGCACGCACGCACTCACACACACACACACACATACACACACACACTGTGTCTGTTTGACTACATAGACGATTTAGTGGAAACGAAGCAGACTGAGAAGCTGAACCTTAATGAGTGTTGTAGCCTCACAGCAGGGGTGTGTGTGTGTGTGTGTGTGTGTGTGTGTGTGTGTGTGTGTGTGTGTGTGTGTGTGTGTGTGTGTGTGTGTGCGTGCGTGTGTGTCTTTACCTGCTGTAGAATGACCATGGTTACGATCAGACATTGGCAGTCTTCTAACCCTGAGAAAGAGACACAGACAACGAATTCATGAAGTGTTTCTATCAGTGACTTATTTATATGTAATTACAGTAAAACACACATACACACACGTGTTATGTACGAAACACTGAGAACGCAAAAAAGCAAAGAATATAGATTTACATTCCTGTTTCTATATATTTCTGCATGTTTCTGTATTTTCCTCAGAGTCAATGACAGAAACAAGTAGTACGAGTAGGACCACACATCCATCACGCATTGATCATCGATGACTGAACGCTCATGTCAGCCTGACAGATTGTTTGAACTCTATGTAGATGTTCAACTGGGAGGATGGATAGAAACAGGAAGCTGACTTCCTGTTTCCTGTTCTGACACATTAAATATCCAGGACCAACTAACAGAGACACTGTATGTGTGTGTGTGTGTGTGTGTGTGTGTGTGTGTGTGTGTGTGTGTGTGCGTGCGTGCGTGCGTGTGTGTGTGTGTAGATATTAGTTCTTGTAAATTATTCAGGAGACCTAATGAAGCTTTCGTTTTGTCCTTTGACTTTTTGACATATGGCGTCCACGCCTCCTCCACCCTGTCGGGTGATTTGTTCTCGCTTCTCTTATGCCGGGGGAATGTTTAGACACACCTCCTGAACGCCGTTTAACATCAAGATGTCAAGAAGTGAAAGGAATCGTTAAAATAATGATATTTACTGCCCGATTCTTTACAGACTCCACTGTCGTAAATTCAACAGTAACGTGAATACACACACACACATACACACACACACACACACACACACACACACACACACACACACACACGCGCACACACACACACACACACACACAACTGATCAATATTTTACTATCTAATCACCCCAACAGGCTGCAACAAAGCTTGTGTGCAGCCTGTCTCCCATGTGTGAGATCATAACTGGGATTAGATCTATACATTAAAACACATTAAGAAGAAGAAGAAGAAGAAGAAGAAGAGCATGATGATGACGATGAAGAACATGATGATGATGATGAAGAAGGAAGAAGGAAGAGGAGGAGCTGGAGCAGGACTGGAGGGATTGCACCAGGGCCAGGAGAAGAACCAACCAGCTCCTGAAGGAAACATGACTTCTTTGTCCAGCAAATATGCTAACTACGTCATTTGTAGCTGAGGTTCAGAGCTTTTCCTGTTGCTATGAGACGTCTGGACAGCTGTGATCATGTGACAGAAGCATCAGCTGATGCTTCTCTACAGATCCCTTTGACTTTGTGACTTCATGCGTTAAAGCGAAAATAATGGTTAAAGACAAAGACGACAGCACAGATCTTCTATGAGCGTCCACGAGCACGATCCGTTCATTCATCAGCCCGAATGATCTGAGCTGCAGTCTACGAATTCCTCCTGTTATCAAGTTAAGAATCAATGATCAAAATCATCTCGTGAGAGGAGCAACTGATCATGCAGGTTGTGACAAAGAAAACTGAATGATTTCACATGTTTTGGTTTTGATTTATCCGATTTAAAATCATGAATGTGTCAGAATTTACCGACACCAGTGGACTGTGTTTGAATGTTGATATAACCTCAGGTATGCCAAGATCACACATTGTGTTGTAATACACCCTTCAAGATAAGAGTCCTCAGGGTGGGACCCAGAGTCAAGCCAATTCTAACATTTATTAGCTTGAGAAATTCTTCATCTACATTGATGGAGAAAAGAAAGTCAAGAAGCACCAGTGTGAAAATCAACATAGAAAGGAGTTCTTTTCAACATACTACATACACACAAACACACACACACACAAACACACACACACACACACACACACACACACACACACACACACAGGATAAGGAGATTACACGTAAAGCCAACACATAAGCCTGCTGACTGTTTGTGCTTACCACTTTGTGCTGAACGTGAACTCTTCCCTTCTTCTTGTTTCTTCAGTTTCACTCTTTCCTTCTTTTCTCGTCAGTTTGTCTCTATTGTTTAGGGTTGTGCAAAAAGGCAATGGAAGGGTGAAGAACAACACAAGACGGGAAAAGACGACAGAACAATGTGGTCATCCTTCTGGAGGTGGAGAGAAACCTAACAAACCCACAGCAGAAAAAGCTGCAAGGTAATGAGGGGCAACTTCTTTTCTATCCCTCCTTCTCTCCTGGTTGTCTCCTGCTTCCAGAGCTGGGTTCTTTTCCTCTTTCTCTCTCTTTCACATGAAGGTACACAGAGGTTGAATGAATAAATGCATCCCTCCTTCTTTTCCCTCCCTCTCTGTTGCGTGTTGGCATGAAGAGCAACGCAGCGAGCGACTAATTCATTGCTACTGATCCCTATTACTGCAGGGAGAGGGAGTCAGTGGGGGGCAACATGGAGGAGGCTGTAACTAGATACACACACACACACACACACACACACACACACACACACACACACACACACACACACACACACACACACACACACACACACACACACACACACACACACACACACACACACACACACTTTTTACCTGTCTGTAATTCACCGGTTAACAGTAATTAAATAAATTATTTGAATTAAACTTAATCTGACTCATTATACGCCACCCAGGTAGGTGCCCTTGAGCAAGGCACTGAATCACTAACTGTCCACATGGGTTTGCCAATCACTACACCATCTTTCTTCACATTTGAGGAAACAATGTTTAAAAATACTTGAGTAAAATTAAAAAAACAAAAAAACCCACCTGAAGGTTTTGATAAAGTTTCTCTCCTGGACTTGTTTCATGCGTGAAAACAGTTTCAGCTCTCCGTTCACTCCTTCAAGCTGGTAGTTCTGATGACTAATTATCTTTGTTATTAAAAAAATATTATAAAAGCTTTTGTTGTCTTACCTTGGCCTGTAGAAGGTCTATGTGTTTGTTCCCCGGAACAAAAACCTCTTCCTTTGTTCTTCCTCCTCCTTTTCTTCTTTGAGCTTTGAGTATCTCAATATCAAAATGTTGTGACAGTTCATTAAATGTTGAAGAATCAACTCAAATATGAATAAAATCTATTAAAATGATAGAACATACTTCTCATTTGAATGCTTTATTGTCTTTTTCCTCTCTGACAGAGTTTTTGACTTTCAGTCATTACATCCATCATTAGTGTATTTATTTCAGCTGTCAGGATTTTCTCTCATGACATGAAATACAGCAAGAAGATGTTTTATACATGCTGGCCACCAGTCGGGACTCTGAGCTCCACCTCATTGGTAAAAGATGTACTTTTGACTGGTAGACCAGTTTTGATAAATTATTAAGGTTAGTATATATCTTATATATACAATAAACACAATAAAACTATGTGCATCTTTTGTCATGTCCTGAATTTACTTTCATGACTTGTACGATACATCTTGTATATAATGTGTATACTGTACATACCATTTATAAGGTACTGCATGAAGCCATATTGGATAAACTGTTGAAATACCTACTATTCATTCATTCATCATCATCTTCATCCGCTGTCGCAGGAAGATGGAGCTTATCCCAGCTGATTGAGGGCGTGAGGTGGGGGAAACTCCAGGCGCAACGCCAGTGCACCGCGGAATACCTACTATACCTATTATATTTAAAAATAAATCATACCTTGCAGACATCCTACATAGATTTGCCGTATATTTGTCTCATGAGGTACATGCTGATTGAATAAATAAAACAGCCCGGAAGTACAGTATGTATTTTGCATGTGTGATGACCCCATTAGACATTGTGGACAATTTTATGCAGATTATTTGTCTATCATGTACTAGAGATGAGGAATATGATATTTTGCCTGAGTGAAGAGTGCTGAATTCTGCAGTCGGTTCTGTGATTTTGATAGAATTGATAAGTCGCTTCAGCTGGTGCCCTGTCCTCTGTGACAGGACCCTGAAACAGCATCTGCTAATGGAACTGATAAATCTTCAGTGTGACTCCACCTTAAGAAAGTTACCTGAAGACATTTCACCTAAAGGGGCATCTTCAGTTCAGATATATCCATAAGGACACGTCACATAAGGGCATTATTATACTTGACTGAATTATGAATAGAAGTGAGTAATAACACAGCAATAGCCCAAGAAATAACCTTTTTGTATTTTATTCTGTCAACTGTTAAGAAACAATAATTTCACAAATACAAAAACAACATTACTTTCTTTAAAAATTTGCTTCGAGACTATAACAAAAGTAAAAAAGAGGGGAAGACTTTGTGGACCATTTGTCAGAATATATCATCTCATTTCCAATTAAAAACATTCATAACTTATCAGGCAAAGTAAGAATAGATTAAATCTGAGGAACAAACTTTGCTGGCAGAAAATAGATTCATGTTTGTGACATCATCCCATGATGCAGCTGAATAAATTCACTTGGCAAGAAATCTAAAGATAAGTTGGTTCAGTCAAGAAAAAACATCAGCTACAAAAATAACTAAAACAAAGAAACAACAACAACAAACATTAACGTTTTTACAGGATTTTATATCTACAGAATATTTACAGTGTCAACAGGTTTTGCAGACCAGATCGGACAGTAACGTAACCTGACGTGTAGCAGGTGGTGCTAACTCACGCTAGCTTCCATGGACTTCTGGCGTCCTGTGTTGCCAGTGTGCTCTATCTTTACTTAATATGTGTGTATGCTTGTGTGTAAAGTGGCATGGTCATGAAATTTTGAGGAAAGCAGCTGCAGTCAGATAATAAATAACAAAAATAATTAAAAAGGATCAACAAAAGAACTGTGAATCGCTCCTTATCAATACCAAAGATCCCCAGTCAAATAGTGACTGCGTCCACACTTTAGGTTCTGTGAACTTTTCGGGAAGCCTCTGGTCTCCTACAACTTAGTTCTTATTTCCATATACACTAACACACAAACGTGCACACACAGATGAACAGAGGTGGCTATAGGGTGTCCACTTGAAGGAGTCCACTGTCCATGAACACAGTCCTGACAGCTGAAGTCAGCTGGGTGCTGTAGCTCAGAAGTCGGCCATTATAAACCAGCTGTCCTGGTTTCATGTCGGGGTCCCGTGCCTCTCTGCAGACACGACACAGACATGACATTTATGAAACAAATTGAACTTCATTCAGAGCAAGTCAGACTCAATAATTGATCCATGTTGTATGTTTTTAGAGTGTGGGAGAAACTCAGAGGGGCTAGAGGGACCGCTGGTAGACACATTACCCCAACTCTGGATCTGAACCCAGGTCATTCTTGCGGTGAGGTGCCAAATACTATGTATTTTAGACGAGGGTATTATTCATTAAAGAACTGTTTTGGGTATGATTATTGTTAAATATTTATTGGACAAGAGAGCTAACAGTTCATACCATGCAAGTTTCACTGCTGTCTGACACAGCAGGTTCTTTAAAGACTGGTTTTAAAATCCAATTGAAATAAAGGCGAAACTGGTTCTTTTTTTTTTTTATAGTATCAATAAAAGTTTTCCCTTCCAAATTCAACTTCTCACAAAACTGATGTAGAATCCAAAGTTGACCAAATATTTTTAATCAGATTTCTAAAGGCTTTACTTTAAGCTTGCGATTGTTGGTGTGGCAGAATGTCCAGTTGTGTTGGAGAACAGGGTGTCATTCGGGCAGCGGCAGAATGATTACCTTTCAATCACCAATCAATATATGTTTAAGAGGATGTATAGAAGCATCACGCTACCTTGTGTGGTGCAACAGTGCTATGTGCCGTTCAACCCAGGTGATGCCAGTGTTTGAATTCTGGACTCCATGGACGGATGTTGAGGAAACAGTTCGGGGGTTGAAAATGATCTTGAAGCCGCCAAAAGCATTTTCAGAAGTGATGGGTTCATGGTACAGGTGAGCCAGGATGTTCACCCCGGTTATATTCTGCCATTCGGGACAGCAGCTGCTCAGTGGAGGCAGAGTTGGCGAGCCAGGAGGAGGCAGATCCACGGTGTTCGGGAACACGTTGTTTTCAAACATGTAGGTCAAGTCAGCTCCATATTTTCTTTCCAGCAGCGGCAACAACTCCAACCAACTGGTATCAGAATGATAAAAAAACACCAAATACTTCCATTTCTAAGCTATTTTTGTGCATTAAATGCAAAATAACCCTCAAAACAACTAAACAACAACAACAAAAAAGTATTACACAATATCACTGCAATGCTGAAGTACCAATAACTGCTCTACATCCTTTAAATCTCTAGATCATTAATACATATAATTAATCATATTAAAGTTAAACTCTCTTCTGGGATTGTGCTTCAAACAGATTGAGACTTCAATCCAGGCATTATTTATCAGGACTAACATGTAGAGTCATCAGAGAACAAAAATATCTCACTTGTCGACTGACTGAGGCAGAATCAGCTCGTCTATGTCGTGTTGGGCCAGGTATTTGGTCTCATACATGTATCTGTATAGACAGTCGTTGAGAGCAGGGATCTGGCCAAAGTAGTGGATGTCACCTGGTGAATACTGAGGCAGCCAGCTTCGTGACACTTTCAGGTATTTGGACACTGACCAAGGAATCACCTCTACAAAACCTGGGATTGAAACAATGGAAAGATTAAATAAAATTAGAGATATAAGAGATTTTGCATTGGCTTTCATAATGGGAAACTGCTTGCAGTGATGCAGTGCTTGTTAAACTCACCTTGCTTTGTGTAGTAGTCCAGTATGCGTTGTGTTTCAGAACTGCAGTTAGTCTTGTAGATGGCAACTTTGTTCACTCCTAGTAACTTCAGCATCTCCAAGCTCTGGACGAGCTGCGGATCAACACAGATGTGATAATAACAGACATTACGTTCTTGGTCAGCATCTTCAAAAAAATGATTTTAAAAACTCATTATGACATTACCTGTAGCACATTGATGAAATCAAACATGGTAGAGAAGCAGACGGTGAAGTTGTATGTAAAGGAGTCCTGTTTTGGCTCCAAGTTCTTCACCTCGTAGAACTGTTTGTCGGATTTATCTGACAATAGCAATGAGCATTACCAAAGTTAACAGCACTCATTTTCAGGCCAGTGGATGGTTGAGGCCAAATCTCTCCATCCCTGGAGCGCTGACACTGCATGGCTAAATGTCAGAAGCCTTCAGTACCTTTAGAGTTGTGTGCAGCAGAGGTCACAGTGATGTGAGTTGGGGTCTTGCAGCCGTCAGGGAGAGGGCACATGATGTTCGACGTCCCATATTCAAATCCAAAGTGATCATAGGGTGTGTAGGTGAAACCGTCAAATATGTACCATTCCCCCTCACAGCAGAGATGGCATCGATAGTCTGCCCTCTCGTTTCTCAGTATCACTGCAATAACACGGACCTGGTAGCAGAAGACAAGACAGAATACGGAATTTACTCTTCAATCATTTTTATTTAAAAAATTGTGGTGATCTAGTCAAATGATCGGTGGCCACCCTGCCACTGCCTGCACACACCTCCCTTTTTCCTGAGCGATGCTCCTGATAGGCTGACAGCAGCAGCGTCTTTGTCCCGTTGACCACTACAATTTGTCCATTTGGAACTGCATGAATGAATAATGTTATACTGAGTGTTACCAATGCACACACACAATGCACGCACGCACGCACGCACGCACACACACACACACACACACACACATATACAGTATACATGTATTTCCTATCCTCTGCAGGTTGTGATGCAAGAAGTGACTAAGTTTTTCTTTATCATAACCTGAAGCTGCCACAGACTGTAATTATTCACGCCCTGCTAATACTCAATAAGGTAAAAGTGTTGACGGACAGATTTCTATGCCGTGGAATAATTTTTCCGTTAAAACGTAACAAGTGTGTCTGAAAAGGATGACAGGTTTGGGTGTGTGAGGCTTAGGGTATAGGTCAGCTTTGTTAAGTAAGTGTCTGCAGACAACAGCGCAAGTCACCGAGAGAAAAGAAAAGCCCCTATAGAATGAAGCATAAAACAACATTTCCATTCAAAGCTACCAAGCATGAATGTTTGTCTCACATTGGTTCAAAGTTGCTCAACATACTACTATAATATGCTTTTATAGACCTCATCCGCTCAATAGACTTACAGCAACATGGACAGTTAATGCTTCAGTGAATAATAATCAATCAACAAGCTGATGGGTCTAAAATGCAAAAAGGCTTTCCCATCCCACAAACCCACATTCATTACCTGTGAATATTCGTTTGTGTGTGTGTCTATATATATATATATATATATATATATATATATATATATATATATATATATATATATATATATATATATATATATATATATATATATATATATATATATATATATTTATATCTATCTATCTATCTATCTATCTATCTATCTATCTATCTATCTATCTATCTATCTATCTATCTATCTATCTATCTATCTATCTATATATCTATCTATATATATATATAATAATATATATATAATAATATTATATATAACCATATATATGTAACCATGACTAACAATTTCTGCATTCGCCGTCCCAACAGCTTCATATATTTGGTAAAAACAAATATGATTATCTACAACATACACATTCAGAGTGTTTACAAGGAAATAAAAAGATGTCAGATCTGGCACAACACTGTTTCATAAACTAAAAATAACAGCACATTTAATTTATAACATTTGAGCATTCTGTGAAGCGTTTTCTGGTGGCTGGGTTAGCTGGACACATTGACAAAACAACCGAGCAAGAACGTAACTGACCAACCAAGGATGAATCCCATCTTATAGGCCACAATAAAAAAATGTATAAGGTATAAGATGACTAAAGAGATTTTTTTTAACTTCCTCTATGCAGGTGAGCTCCTGAGAATTCAAAGGACAATTTTGTTTTTAGTTTCATTTTTACTCATCATTTTACAGGTCAGGGCACTACTGGGTGTAATTTCAGGTGTTATTATTATGGATGGTGGCGGATTACTGGTGTGGTCACACCCAAATGTTCAGGGAAGAACATTATGAAACGTGTTAAATAGATAAAAAGCATTATGAGGTATTAAACACATATTTACTGAAGAAAATGTGTTGAATGTCTATTTTAATTATTCAACAAAAGGACCATTAATATATCACAACGTTTATTTTACTACAACAGCTTTAATTTATGTCCGTCAGTGTATGTTTGTGTATATACACATTTATATATATACACATACAGTATATGGGCATATAAGTAGAAAAAGAAGCTTAGAAATGAAAATAGAAAATATGAGCTAAGAAGAAAGCTTTCCTGATGACTAACGTTAGACAGTAAAATACATTCTGTGTGAAAGTTAGTCATGTGACTTCATGAGTAGATCACCTATATTTGTGGGAAAATGCCCCCGAGGCGCTGCTGGTTGAACTGGGTCCTGAGGCTCACTCTGGTTGTTGGTTATCTTAGAGTACGGGGTCCAGAACTGGAAAGCCCTGTTAGACCTGTGCATCCACATGACAACTCATGATTAACATATAATTTTAGAAAGAAAGGAAAATGTTGCCAGAAGAAGGAACAAAATGTGGAACATGTGCACGCATGCTATTGTCAGGTATCAAAAAAAGGAACATCTCTGTACATCTATGGATCAGCACTGAGAGAACAGTCACAGCTTCCAGCTTGAACACAATAAGGGTGACAGACATTCCTCTCCTGCCAGTGCATTAGCAACAGGCTAAAAAAACCAAAAAGCTAAGGATTTCCCACTTTCATTGAAGAAAGACACTTCTATTAGTTATTTATTTTTATTAATTGTTTATCTCATCTTATCGTGTAGGAAAAGCTCAATGTAGTAAATTAAAAATGATTCATCTTTTAAAGGCACCTCTTCACAGGCGATGTATAAGAAGTAAGAAATGAAAATGAGAACAGAAAAAAACTTTGTGAAAAATAATCAGATATTTTAATGTAAAAATAAGATGTATATTTATAAAAACACAGTAATAATATGTTTATTTGTGTACCAACCACACCACCAACACCAATAACAATACCAACACCAACCATAATAATAACAAAAGTAATAATAATACTAATACTAATAATAATAATGAGAAGAAAGTTGAGATATGAGAATCATCTTCACACTGAAACAGATCAAGCTAGTAAATTCACCCACCTGTAGATCCAGACCATCAAAAACATAGAGAACATGGGGATGAACACCAAGAATCTGAATCTGCTCTTGAGGCACTTCATCAACATGTCGCCTCAGCTCACATAGGTTTCCTGGTTAATGATGAATGAGGGATTTACCTTTTCTTTAGGTGTTTCGTCTCTGCATTGACTCAAAAATATCAGGAAACACTAGCAGTTTTCAAGAATCCCAGGACACACACACACATGCAAACACTGAATTCAAGTTAGCTGCAACAAAGATGAGGAATCTTGTGGAACAGCTTTTTTAGAAAGGCACATACAAAAAAAAAACCCTTAGGCATGAAGTCCACCAATTGTCAAGCGTTTCTCATCACAGTGGGCAGAAAAAGAACGTAGCTACTTATGGGTTAACAGTATATATATATGTGTGTATATATATATATATATATATATATATATATATATATATATATATATATATATATATGTATACACACACATACACACACACACTGTATATATACAGTATATACAGTGTATATATCTATATATATATATATATATACTGTATATTAATATATTTAAATAACAGTTTAATAATAATTTCATTTTGATGAAGCTCTTTCCCTCACTCTGCTCCTTGTTTTATGAGAAAATGAGGATTAATGAGATTGGAAATATCAAATTAGGTATAACTAAGATGATTAACTGAATAGACACACTGATTTGAAACGGAGCCTGCAACGGGAGTTAACGCTAACAACTCACCTTCGACACACTAACACGCATGCACACACATATGCACACACACACACACACACACACACACACACACACACACACACACACACACACACACACACACACACACAAACACACACACACACAAACACACATTCACATGACAAGAAGATCTCGTTACACATCACATTCTCCAAGTAGCCGTCCCTTTAGTGTGAAATGGACGGCTGTGGATCGGTAGAGCGATCGGCGGTTCGATTCCTGCTCCCCCCCAGTCACCTGGAGTGTGAGCTGACAGTGGAAGTTGTCAGCTCACCTCCCGAGAACTGCCGAGGTGCCCTTGAGTAAGGTTCCATCCCCCTTTACAAGATGCTTTTTTGGGGGGCACCAAGAAGGAGCTGTCTACCACTCCTTGTGTGTGTATTACAGGGGCCGGTACACACTAATATATACAGTCAGGTCCATAAATATTGGGACATCAACACTATTTTCATCTTTTTGGCCCTGTACACCACCACATTGGATTTGAAATGACACAAATAAGACGTGCTTTAACTGCAGACTTTCAGCTTTAATTTGAGGGTATTTACATCCAAATCAGGTGAACGGTGTAGGAATTACTACAGTTTCTACTACAGCCTTCCAGACTTCAGGCTGCCATTGGCTGCAAAAGGATTAGTAACCAAATATTAATAGTGAGATTCATTTTTGATTGATTAGTTTGTCCAATTACTTTTGGTCCCTTAAAAAGTGGGGGGCACATGTAGACACTGTTTTAATTCCTACACAGTTGGATGCAAATGCCCTCAAATTACAGCTGGAAGTCTTCACTTAAAGCACATCTTGTTATGTGTCATTTCAAATCCATTGGGGTGTACAGCGCCAAAAGGATGAAAACAGTGTTGATGTCCTAATATTTATGGACCTGACTGTATATACTGTATATGCATGCGTTTGATTGAATTACTAGGGTGTGCTCAAAAACAGTATACAAAATTTAAAACAACAACGTCCCACGTCTCCCCCTGCAGTCGAATGTCGGACATGCATGTTCGCCTCCATCCCCGTCCACCGGCTCCATCCACCTGTTTAATGTTATGCTTCTGCATTGATATCACCTGGTTTAAATGACCAACACGCTTTGCAGCTGAATACGTTTCACAACTTCACTTTAAAACGAGCAGTGCCTTCTACCGCAGACTGTGAGCTCCAGGTGTGTTCACCTATCCCGCCCACGTTGGAGATGACACTCCTAATAAAGACGTCTTCATCCCTACTGTTAGTCACTTATGGCGAGACGCCGCCCGTGAATTTGACCTTCCTGCTGAAAGACCATCTCATCTGAGACTTCCAACAAACTCACAAAGATCATTTCGTCACTCTTTTTTCATGAACTACATGAAAAACATGCCACACATCCTCCCAGCAGACCACTCAGACCTCAAAGAACTGAAAGAAGAAAACATTCTCAAATCTGGATGATCAGTGTAATCTGCACTTCTGCCGTCCTTCTGATAATATGATGTATGTCAACATGTTTACAATATGTGAATATGTATATTTCATATGTTGCATATGTTAGTATTTATGCATATTAAAGTATGACCACCCCGCTGCCACGATCGCATAAATTTCCCCACTGTGGGACAATAAAAGATTATTATTATTATTTCCAGGTGTAGGGGTGAAAGGCCAGATATACTCCGCACATGGAGTTAAACTCTTGCTGTGGGCTACAACGGTATACCCACTGCGCCACCCTCCCAACTAGAAAGTGTTGTGCGTAATCTTGCCTTTTGTGCGTCGAGGCTCAAACCCGGGGTTTCTTTGCTGTGACTGTTCCCGGAGGAAGGAAAGTATTTGATTCTTTTTGTTAATTGATTTGATTTAATGAAATCACTGAGTAACAACACACTGCGCTCCTGCTTGTAGCGGCTCTGGATAATTGGTTGACCCGCTATCCGCCGCTCCTCCCTGGATTCCCCGCTGCTGCTCCGGCTTTCTGCTCAGTTATTCTGTTCTTCCTGTTCGGGTTGGGTTCGTGTGCATTGATTGCTGACTCACCCATCGTGAATGGGGTGAGACTAGTAATGGTTGATTTGATGTGGATTAGAGCCTTTATTTGTATTCCCTTATATCTGTGTTAAATTATTTGTCTGCATTTCTTCATTTGGATTTCTTTTGATAATTTTCTCACGTTTTCTTGCATCCACACCGGATCTGCTGAGCACTGTAAGTATGTTTTATTCGTCTTCTTATCCGTTCTATGGGTAAGGTGCGCCGGGACAACGGTGACGGTGGTGAGTTCCCTTTGTAAGACCCGGTCCAGTCCTAATTCCGCTGCCCTGCCCGAGTACTCATTTTATATCCTGTGCGTAATCCAGTTCTGGCCGACTTTGTCACATTTGTAATTAGTATTATATATTTGATATAATATACTATTAACTGTGTGCACCTGGGATCAGCTTTGTGGGTACTTAGCTACTACATAGACAACATATTTTCATGGAAAAAATAACTTTTTATTACACCTGAGAATATATTTGATTATATTTTCCTTCAAACGTTTGATTTATTAATCAGGATTCCCTAAAAACTAGAGTTAAAGAAAGCTCTACCTTTATACTTGTAGCTCCCCTTTAAATCAGATGATTTCATTTGAATATTTGAGCAGTGTGTAAACAAAAAGAAACAGCATTAAGTGAAAAAAATTCGCACAGATTTGGTAGCAAACTATTAGCTTCTCTGAGTATAGCTGTAATAGCTGTAAGAATAATAATTAAAGATTTTCTTTATAGCCCTGTCCACACTCCTGTTGACTTCTCTCTTACAAAGCCTGCTGACAATGGACACAAGATTTCTCAGAAGCAAAGCTGAAATAATTAATTAGTCATGTCTAGAAATGAGATATTTGTGATTTTTACGAAAACAGGGACAGTTCCAAGAAAACATGAAAAAAACATCACTACTTGGTTTTGGAGTAGATTTGCACTGTGCCTTTGTTGCTTCATCCTCTTCTAAACGAAGAATAAGGAGAAGCAGAAGCTTTATTTACATAATTATACAAAATTATAAGAGTCAAGAGCAGCTGCTGTGACCCGAGCCTGCTGCCACAATAGACCAATATAATCTATTGTCCCGAAGATGCTTGTTTTTTTCTCCAGTCAGACATGGAGGGAACATGAAAACTCTCTGCTCATCCAGATTCACCTCCTGGATCAGAGAAATGTGAGCTGACAACTGTGAACCAGAGGCAACATGTTGAAGTTGAAGTCCGTATTCTTCGTCTGTATCGCCGTCCTCTCTCTCACCCTGCTGACCTTGACCTACCGGTGGGTGGAATTACAGATGTTATTCAAATATATATAAATATGGCTCACCATGAGTAGTAGATGCAGAGAAAGAGATTTTTATTTTAAACTGAACTTTGGTAATAAATTAAACTGTTGTCTGGGGCAACAACTGGATGAAAACAATGATTTCTAATAATTTTTGAGTCGCTTTTGTTTGACTTCCCGAAATTAAAAATGAGAGATTAAACATTAACACAGGCAGGAGTCAATGCTCGGTAATAAATCACTAAATCAAAGTTTAAATCTTTGTGCCAAATAACATGTTGATGTCTGTTAAATCATCTACTGTGGTGCAGGTTTGATCAGAAGTTCCCGTTCTGGACCCTAAACAACAAAACAACCGCCCATGTGAATAACCCTCAGGGTTCGGAGCGACCAGCAGTGGCCTCACAATGTGCTCCAGGACAACCAGGTGAGCTAAAATGTCACAACACTTTAATTTAAACCTACTAACATACATCAGGACCCTACAGCGGAGGCTCAAACCTGATCACTTAAAATCTCTGTTTAAAAACTGTACAGAGACTGAGCACGAGTGTAATTCTATGAATCAACATCCATCTTAAAGAGTTTTAAGCCCATCTTCTCTAAGTTTCCAAATCAGTTCAGTTGTTTTACTCTGCAGTTTTGAAAGGACAAATGGTGAGTGTGAAGGGGACAAAGACGGTGCTGATGTCGGCGTATCAGGAGCACCGTACAGGTAAAAGGGAGGTGAGTTCAAAGTCTCCAGGATCCTTGCTTTGCTAAAATGTACATTATAATTGATTCTGGAAACTGGTTAAATGTCCAGATTTTGACTGAAATGTAATATAAAATTACATTTCAGTCAAAGTCATCATTATGGATAAATTTTCATAAAATAGATACAGTGAAATAAAATTTAAAACTACTGTATTCACACCGAGTTGGCACGGTGGGTAGCGTTGTCACCGCACAGCTAGGCTGTTCTGGGTTTGCATCCCACTCTGTGCAGTGTGCGTGTTCTCCGCGTGTCTGCGTGGGTTCTCTCCGGATTCTGACTTCCTCCCACCTCCAAAAACACCCCTCACTCGTAAAGTGGAAGAAGCGGAGAAAATTATATCATTTACAAGTCATATCATCTACACGAAAATGGATGGATGATTGCCGTATAGATATAGAAAGGAAGAACATTGGCTCTGGACTCAAGAGTACTCAATTTCTAAAGCCCTCACTGCAAACAATAGAGCTATATTTCAGCTAGTTAATTATTACAAAGCACTTTTCATACAGAATAGTCCAAAGGTTGATGTGTCCCACCAGGAAGAGGAAGGAACAGAGTTTGATCAGTGGATTTAGCATCAACCCTCCAACCCCCCCTATTAGCTCTTCTTCTAACACTAATATTAGCATGTGAAATAGTGTAATATATTCTAGCTATGCATGTGCACGTCTGCTCATACAGAATAATTATAAACACGTGAGGACAAAGTAGGTGTAAAGAAAAAGCATGTCATGACAAAATGAACAGTGAGAATGACACAGGAAATAAACCGAATGCAGAACCACAAGGAAGATTAAATGTCTGTGACGAACTGACTTGGCAGAAATATTAATGGTCAATCAATCTCAGACTAATTCACACAACTCCTCAAACTATAGAGATTTTAGATTAAAAAACAACTACAATAGAAACAGTAATAATTAGGGTTGAGCCGGGTACTGGTTTCAGACGAGCATCTGGTACGAATAACGCATTTTTGACAAGTATGAGCATGATACGAGTAAAACTCGTCAATACTTGTGCTCCTTCATTCATTCATTCATTCATTCATTCATTCATTCATTCATTCATTCATTCATTCATTCATTCATTCATTCATTCATTCATTCTGAGCGCTTCAACCGCTTGCGCAGGTCACGGGGAGCTGGACCCTATCCCAGCTGGCATAGCTGAAGGAAAATCCTCAGAACTGACCATCTTCACGCTCTGTGATTGGCAAGTCACACACAGCGCCCGCCCCTCGCTACAAAGACACTTCAGACATCACTGCAGTCAGAGCTGTTGCTGCCCCACTCTCATACACACACACACATACACACGCACACACACACACACACACACACACACACACACACAGACATTGACTGATCTCTCTGTGTGTGGCTTCACCGTACCTCACGTTGCTTTCCTTAATTTTTCTTCAGCATTCCTCTATTTCGCTCTATTTAAGGTTACTTGGTGCACTTCTTTCTTGTTATGCTTTGTTGCATGTATGCGGTGCATTTGACCAGACAGCTGAAAACTGCTCATGTCGCATTGGTCACCGCCTCCACTCCTGTCGTTTTGTTTTTTTTACCTGCTTGCTCTTAATTTCAGTTCAAATTAATGATTTATATACTGCATAGATCAGTGTCACTAATGTGTCATTAATGTCACCTTTTTCAAAGAACAAAACCAAGACAGTTCATGACTCACATGGAATTACCTGCCTGCAAATCAGTGTGACTACTGCTGTTGTTATTGAGAGACCAGTTCAGATATGCATGGCTTCACCTTGGCAAGTGCTACTCTGATGTCATTTTCACAGCAAAGTCTGTTTCTTTTGTTTTCCATGCAGCTTAAGGAAATGTTCCTTTATTTTTGCCAGTGCCAGACTAGAGTTGCTCAACTTGACTTTACAAATCATGCAGAACGCTGACTCCCATCACGTTCAGTTATACAGTACATGTAAATTCACGTTGCACATATTCGTCTGACCATTTTCTTTTTTTGCTCAACATAGTTACTATAAATTAAAATAATAAGAAAGCAATCAGATGACGGACCATCATGACAGGCATAAATAGACTACTGAGTGCCCAAAATCCCATGTAGCACAGGTAGGCTAATCGATGTATCGTGATCACCTGCAGCCAGTGATGGCTAACAGGGGCGTGTCATCACGAATTGACACGATGTGTCACACGTACACAGTGATTCGTGTATGTTTGGCAAAAACAGCCGACACATTGTGTTGGATGTCTTGTCTCAACCTCCATTTCCGCCGAACCCTGAGACCGACTCACCAAACCGCTGGGGTTCGATCGAACCCAGGTTAAGAACCACTGGCATAGATATTTTAACTGTTATATAGCGTGCACACACACATGCACAAACATACACACACACAAACGCACGCACACACACCTTAATCAACATTGTTTAACTTTGTGCGAAAAAAAATTGCAAGACCATTAGGTTGTAAAAATAAATGAATGATTGATGGAAAACAGTTTGATCATACAAATAAAAAAAAAAATTACAAAGAAAAAAAATTAGAAAGTTGTGTTGAGTTTGAGTTCTTGTTCATGCACACTCTGTAGTTCATAATTTCCTATTGCATTGCGTTGTATTCATTAATGAACTTCATGTTCTGAGTTCTTAAAAAACATCATAAAAACATCATAAAAAATTGTTGCTTTACTATTGCGATCAAAGGCGTTGAATCTGAATTCTGAGGTTGTTATGTAAATATTCACTCAAACACTGAAGAATATTCATGTTCTTAGTTTATAAAAAACATGTTCTGTAAATAGTTCTTTTACTTTTGTGATCAAAAACATTGGTTTGAATCTCAATTTTCAGGCTGTTCTGTAAATAGTTGTAAAATAAACAATAAATATAGCAACCTCTGATCAAACCACATCAATTTCAGACTTGAAATAATGTAAAGATTTAAGCCCCACTCATTTCCGGTCAAACCACACCCACTTCCGGTTTCAGCCACGCCCATTCCGAGCACAGATACTCATACAGATAATTTAGATGGTTGAACAGATACAGATAGTGGTGTACTCGCTTATCCCTAGTAATAATAATTTTAAAAATCTCAAAAGGTCTTTTGTTTTTGTCTTCTGGTACCAGGTCCGTGTTATCGCAGTAGTGCTGAGGAGCGAGACAGTAGCCTATCGATGCCATTTCTGTTGTCGGGGGCAACCACACATCTCTGAAGGTTTCAACAACATCCACAGTGATCACTTTGGCTTTAAATATGGGACAGCAGACATCATGTGTCCCATCCCCTCAAGCTGTGAAACCCCGTCTCATATCGCTGTGACGTCGGCTGAAGACGACCCTGAAGGTACTGAAGGTTCTGTTCAGCAGATTTGTAGTCATGCAGAGGCAGAAGACGTCTAGGGGTGGAAATGTCAGGCAGTGTGTTGGTGGGGGGGGGGGGGGGGGTGAGACATGTTGGGTACGTTGAAATTCTGTCCAATATTCAATGTTGGCCAGAGACTGAATTTGATTCACTTCAGTGATCCATCCCATTTTACTGGACAGTATGGAATGGGACACACTTTACTTCTCAGGAATCACAAGGTTCAACCTCTCTGTTCCATAGAGGAATCTGAAAAAGAGTTTTTGGAAGTTTGGAACCAGAATCCAAAAGACTCCTTCAATTATAACTTTGTTGTCTGCGTCTCCACCATGTTTGACTTCACCAATGTATTGCAGGTAGTATTGGATTGATATTATAGAAATTGTCTGATCACATTCAGATTTTTGTATTTCTAATTTTCCATGAAACTGTCAACTAAATACCTGTGTTCCATTGCAGCTGGTCCAGAGCATGGAAATGCTAAAGTTACTGGATGTAGACAGAGTGGCCATCTATAGAACCAGCAACAGTCCTGAAGTACAACGTATACTGGACTACTACAAAAAGACAGGTGGAGTATAGTGGAGATTAAATAAGCGTAACACAAAAATAAGGAAATTTATCTTTGGAGATTATCTATTTGTTGTAACAATGCTTCCTGGAAGTAAATCTTATATCGTTGGAAAGCCTGTATAATCCCCTTTAATATGGTGCCACACTTATAAGAAATATACATTTGTGGGGAGAGCAGCAGAGATAAGTATCTGGGTTGTGCCCATGAAAAATGGGAAAAAAATGTTACTGCCCAAACAATCCTGAGCAGACTGCCAACAGTCAATCATTGGTCTCATTGGGCTGCCTGGAGGTCTGCCATAGACCGTTTGTGCTGGTGGCGACCACACCTGCACTGGAACCTGGACATGTGGAGGAACGTTCAATGATGAGCCCAGATTCTGTCTTTGGCTGTTGGATTGTTGGATTGAAGTGTGCAGAAGATGTGGAGAATGCCATGTTGATTACTGAGCTGACAGAGAAACATCTTTTTATGGGGGCAGTGTGGTGGTGTTGGGTGGCGTCTCACTCACTGGAAAAACAATGCTTGTTGTCATTGGAGGTAATCTCAATGTAGAGACATAAAGATGAGATTCTGCAACTAGTGACGATTCCATATCTCCACAGTCTGGGAACAGACTCCATCCTCCAAGATGACAACCACACAGCGAGGTTTATCGGAGAGTGTCTCCAATTTTTGGGAGTGGAGAGATCATCTTGGTCGTGCGGTTTGTGCCAGGGTGATGGACACAACCATGTTGACCCACTTGTAACACGTGCTGGTTGAAGAATAGGGTGCCATCCCACAGCTTTGTATGACCAGGCTGGTGACCAGCATGATAAGGAGAGACCAGGCTGTTGTGGCTGTGTACGTGCTCCTGTTTGTTAAATGAATCAACTGTTACATTGTCAACATGTCTTGTTTCCAATCCAATCCAATCCAATCCACCAAACAGGAGTCAATGGCAGGACAAGCAGTTTATCGTATTTTTCTTGGGGGCAACCCAGATACTTAGCTCTTCTGGTCACCCCACAAATGCATATTCCTTACAAGTGTGGTACAATTTAAAAGAGAAATAACAGGTTTTCCAATGATATAAGATTTATTTCCAATAAGCTTCCTTACAACAAAGAAATAACCAAACAGAAATGTCCTTACTTTTGTGTTAAGTATATATTATATGCTTATTTTCTATTTGTATGAAAGCACTAGAAGTGTAGAGTCCCATTAAAAGTTTGCATAGTACAGACAAGCTAACACTAAGAGGACATCTAGATGACTGGAACCATATTAAAAATAAAGGAGCCAACCCTTAATGTGGATCTAAAACGTACTGAAACGTACCCTCATAAAAAGATGTAATGACCCTTTGTTGTTTAGATAGTGGCAGCTGGTCTGAGGTAGCGTTACAATCGGGCAGGTGATTCATGACTGCACTGTTCAACGTGAATCCATTGAGCGCTGCTAAACAGTTTCAGGTCCCCATGTACAGGTAATGTTTCAATGTACATTCAAGCATAGAGGCTATGATGCTATGAGAACACGGTGAAAATGAAAATGTAAAAAGGAACCCTCTTGGCTGCTAACATGTCCTTCTATTCTGATTGTTCTGATGTCTCCTCAGGTTTTGTGGAGGTGATCCCTTGGTCTCTGTCCAGATTTGTGAATGTATCTCGGGACTTTGACCCTGCATCTGGTCCAGGTGATCTCCACTACTTTGGCCAGATCCCTGCTCTCAATGACTGTGTGTACAGATACATGTACCGCTCCAAATACGTGGCCCAGAACGATATAGATGAGCTTATTCTTCCACAGGCAGTCGACAGGTAGACGTTATTTTAATCAAGCATTTTTAGATTATTCAAAGCTTTGTCAATCCAAGATTAAGTAAATTTATGGATAATTACTGGATTTCTCAAGGGTAACTTTTTTGTTGAGGCTTAAAAACACGTTTATTTCATGAATTGTATTTTAATGATTCCAGCTGGTCGGAGCTGTTGCCTCTGCTGGAAACAAAATATGGTGCCGACCTGTGTTACATGTTTGAGAATAACGTGTTCCCCATCACGGCCAATCGGACCCCGCCTGGCTCCCAGACGCTGCATCAGGAGAGCAGCTGGACACTGGTACCTGGAGTGAACGTCCTGGCTCACCTTTATCAAGAGCCCATAATTCCAAAGACCTTTAACTGGAACTTCAAAATCATTTTCAACCCCCGAGAGGTGTTTTCCCCATCGGTCCATGGAGTGTTGAGCTCAAAGAGGGGCTGCGCCTGGATCGACAGGAGCATCGCACGGATGTACCACACAAGGTCGATCATTATTATATGATTCTAATGGAAACGTTCACGTTAGAGGACAGAGGTCCTGCATTCATACCAATGGCCTCAAGGTGGGGTTAAAGGTCAGTTCAGTTTGCATTTGAATGTCATGTCTGTTTTCTGTCTGTGTAGAAATCCGAGACAACTGGACCTGACACCAGACCAACTGATTTACGATGGCCGTCTGCTGAGTTACAGCGACCGTTTGACACCGGCTGTCAATGCTGTGCTGACAGAGAGTGGACTTCTATCACAGGACATCATATAAGAGTCACCATCACCACACTACAACCATTCTGTTCTCCGTGTTGATGGAGGTCCTCCGTGTGCACAGTCACACACACAATCACAGCAAAGTCCATGAACATCAGGGCTGAGAGGCCAAGTGTTGAGCGAATGATTTACTATTATGGGATAGGATTAATTACTGATTAATAATAGATATTTCAGATAGAATCCCCCCATTGACGGAATACATTAGATTAGATTAGATTAGATTAGATTAGATTAGATTAGATTAGATTAGATTAGATTAGATTCAACTTTATTGTCATTACACATGTACAAGTACAATGTAATGAAATGCAGTTTGGCATCTAACCAGAAAGTGCAATTAGTTTAAAGTGCAATTAAAAGATATACAGAAAGGACAGATAAGAGTCAAAGAGAAGGGTCCTTCTCTTCCACACAAAAACTTCTCAGCAAACATTGAATTGATATGACAGACCTAAACACACATTCAGTATGTGCAATTCAAAGTCATAAAGCATATCTGATGATGTCATCAAATTTCTACAAAATTTGTAGAGTACAAAAGTGAAAGAAGACTTTCCAGGTGTCATTAAGGCTCTGTTTGCTCTTTCTGTCACATGTTAACATAGGATATCTAGATATCCCATTTTTCCACATCTTTATAACAATGGAGGAAGTCTCCAAAAACCAGTTGCATGTTTACAAAAGATTAGTTGTGCAAAAAAAATTTAACCACATTAACTGTCTGGAGTTGACAGAAGCCTGTTATATCACTTTTTGTGCCTTATGAACTTAGAGTTTTCTTAGCTTGTCTTGCTCTTCCTGTTTCAGCCTGTACCAACTAGTATCTGCCTGTAAGTACACTTAGTGTACATCTAGTAAATATTTGATGTGGTCAGGGCGTAGATGGCTGTTTGTCATTTATGTGTTGTCTCTGTGATGAGGAAGTGATTTGCATTTGCCCTATGTCTTACTTATTCATCTTCTGTCATCTGAAGCAAGCTTCATTGGTTAAAAAAAAAAATTAAATAAACTTTTATTGATTTATGGAAATTACATGAAAAATAGGTGCGTCACTCGATCCCTTTAAGCAGTAGCTGCTGGTACGGCCTGCAATCTACATAGCTGACTGAATAATGAGAATACTAGCTTAATTTGGATACACAAGAGCTCTGCTGGCAGACACTTCAGCGACGGGTTTGTGGCAAAGACTGAACCCTCCCCCTGGTAGTTTTGCTTCTTTTTATAATAGATTTTAATTTCCTTCTTTTTATTGGAGAAGAAATTATACTAGTGACGTAGATCTGCCTGTCCAGAACTCCACCTGAATCAAAGGAAAACATTGAGTGAGACCAGCAAGACTGACGTGATATGTCTAGGATGAAGTTAATCCTGTGTTTCACCAGCATCTCTCTCATCCTGCTGCTCTGTATCTACCGGTGGGTAAATCTAGTTAAATTCTATTAATAAAGACACAAGAAGAAATGGCATTCTCTGAATCATGATATTGTCTTTTCTCTGCCTCCGTCTTTTCCATATCAGATAAAATTGTGCCACGTAACATGTGGCCATGACTGCTAGCATTAGCATCTGTAGTTTTACTATTTCCTGTATAGGAGTTCTCTAATCAGCAGCTTCCTCCATATATTCTGAGCCACTGGATATATTTTAAATGCATATTGTTTTCTTTTGCTTGTCTTTCTGTCTCTTCCTTCTGCTCCATGCCGTTGTCTCTCTATCACTTTCTGTCTGTGCTTTTGTCTCTCCCTCTCTGTCATTATCTCCCTGCCTTTCTGTCTGTTTCTATCTCTCTCTTTCTCTCAGATGGGCGCCCACTGGGTCTTGGGTTCTGCTCAAGGTTTCTGCCTGTGAGAAAAAAAAAAGTTGTTCCTTGCCGCTGTTGTCACAGTATTACTCATATGGTACAATTTGGGTTCTGTTTTACCCTGCAGGCCTTTCTCTGCTCTACATGGAAAGTGCCTTGAGATAACTTTTTGTTATGATCAGGCATTATAAATAAAAATTAATTGAATTGAAGGTCCCATATTATACTCTTTTTATTCAATGTCTCATAGCTGTCAGACATCCAACTACACTGTATTCTAACTGTATTGCCACGAACTGAACTGTGATCCTGAATTTCAGCTGTTTAAAAATCGCTCAAATGAGCTTTACTAATAACACGATGTTTCAGGCTTGTGCCATTAAATGCTAATGAGACTCATAGCATGGCCTATAGTTTACGGTGGATGTGGAAGGTGTTGCCTGAGATACAAATGTCTGACTTACGAACATTCGTAGATATAGATATTCATAGATATGGACAACCGTTGATTGAAATCTGTGTTGATACAGAACTGTTTCTTTTCTAGATTCAAGTATTTTGCAGAAATATGAAGGACCACTATATATCTATTTATAGAGACCAGAAGAAAATGTGTTTTTCATTATAAGACCCCTTTAAGTCAACTGCTGTGGTACAGGTTTGATCAGAAGTTCCAGTTCTGGACCGTGAACAACAAACCAGCCCACCATGTGAATAACCCTCAGGGTCTGGGGCGACCAGCAGTGGCCCCACAATGTACTCCAGGACTACCAGGTGAACTAATGGCTGCTGAATGCATAACAACACTTTAATTTAAACCTACTGACATACACCAGGCCCTGCAGGGGGTGCTCAATCCTGACCACCTAAAACCTCTGTTTGAAATCTATACAAAGACTGAATACTTGTATATATCTTCTATCAACAACTGTCTTAGCATGATTTAAGGTCATCTTCTCTAAGTTTCCATATCAGTTCAGTTGTTTTACTCTGCAGCTTTGGAAGGACAAAAGGTGAGGGTCAGCGGGACAAAGACAGTGCTCATGTCTGCGTATCAGGAGCACCGTACAGGTAAAAGGGAGGTGAGTTCACAGTTTGCCCAGTTTTCCTCCCTGTGGTGCTGATTAGATTATGGCAATAGTACAATACAGTAGAGGGAGCATAAATGGACATTTCCACTTCAGTACATTACATGCAGAACCACAATGAATCACGATATTCAAAGAAAATCTCCCTGACAAATGGACTAATAAAGAAATATCCCCAATATCAGACTAATTCACAACATCCCCACATTTTGTCTTCTGGTACCAGGTCCGTGTTATCGCAGTAGTGCTGAGGAGCGAGACAGTAGCCTATCGATGCCATTTCTGTTGTCGGGGGCAACCACACATCTCTGAAGGTTTCAACAACATCCACAGTGATCACTTTGGCTTTAAATATGGGACAGCAGACATCATGTGTCCCATCCCCTCAAGCTGTGAAACCCCGTCTCATATCGCTGTGACGTCGGCTGAAGACGACCCTGAAGGTACTGAAGGTTCTGTTCAGCAGATTTGTAGTCATGCAGAGGCAGAAGACGTCTAGGGGTGGAAATGTCAGGCAGTGTGTTGGTGGGGGGGGGGGGGTGAGACATGTTGGGTACGTTGAAATTCTGTCCAATATTCAATGTTGGCCAGAGACTGAATTTGATTCACTTCAGTGATCCATCCCATTTTACTGGACAGTATGGAATGGGACACACTTTACTTCTCAGGAATCACAAGGTTCAACCTCTCTGTTCCATAGAGGAATCTGAAAAAGAGTTTTTGGAAGTTTGGAACCAGAATCCAAAAGACTCCTTCAATTATAACTTTGTTGTCTGCATCTCCACCATGTTTGACTTCACCAACGTGTTGCAGGTAGTATTGGATTGATTTTACAGGAATTTGTCTGATCCCTTTCTCATTTTTCTGTTTCTGATTTTCCATGAAACTGTCAACTAAATACCTGTGTTCCATTGCAGCTGGTCCAGAGCATGGAAATGCTGAAGTTACTGGGTGTAGACAGAGTGGCCATCTATAGAACCAGCAACAGTCCTGAAGTACAACGTATACTGGACTACTACAAAAAGACAGGTGGAGTATAGTGGACTTGAAACATATGTTTATTTTGTAGCACAGGCAAGCTCAGATGACATCTAGATGACTGGAACCCTTTATGTGTATCTAAAACGTACTTTACCCTCATAAAAAGATGTAATGACCCTTTGTTGTTTAGATAGTGGCAGCTGGTCTGAGGTAGCGTTACAATCAGTCAGGTGAGTCATGACTGCACTGTTCAATGTGAATCCATTGTGTGCTGGTAAACAGTTTCAGGTCCCCATGTACAGATAATTTTTCAATGTAAATTCAAACATGGAGACTGTAATGCCCTGAGAGCATGGTGAAAATTAAAATGTCAAAAAAATGTAAATATGTAAAAAAAAGAAGACGTAAAAACAGCTGTCTTGGATGTTAAAGTGTACTTTTATTCTGATTGTTCTGATGTCTCCTCAGGTTTTGTGGAGGTGATCGCTTGGTCTCTGTCCAGATTTGTGAATGTATCTCGGGACTTTGACCCTGCATCTGGTCCAGGTGATCTCCACTACTTTGGCCAGATCCCTGCTCTCAATGACTGTGTGTACAGATACATGTACCGCTCCAAATACGTGGCCCAGCACGATATAGATGAGCTTATTCTTCCACAGTCAGTCGACAGGTAGATATTCTTTTAGTCATGCATTTTCAGATTATTTAAATTCTTTGATAACCCAAGATGAAGTTGTGGACTTTTTTGGTGTTGAAGTTTAAAAACACGTTTATTTCATGAATTGCATTTCAATGATTCCAGCTGGTCGGAGCTGTTGCCTCTGCTGGAAACGAAATATGGTGCCGACCTGTGTTACATGTTTGAGAATAACGTGTTCCCCATCACGGCCAATCGGACCCCGCCTGGCTCCCAGACGCTGCATCAGGAGAGCAGCTGGACACTGGTACCTGGAGTGAACGTCCTGGCTCACCTTTATCAAGAGCCCATAATTCCAAAGACCTTTAACTGGAACTTCAAAATCATTTTCAACCCCCGAGTGGTGTTTTCCCCATCGGTCCATGGAGTGTTGAGCTCAAAGAGGGGCTGCGCCTGGATCGACAGGAGCATCGCACGGATGTACCACACAAGGTCGATCATTATTATATGATTCTAATGGAAACGTTCACGTTAGAGGACAGAGGTCCTGCATTCATACCAATGGCCTCAAGGTGGGGTTGAAGGTCAGTTCAGTTTGCATTTGAACGTCATGTCTGTTTTCTGTCTGTGTAGAAATCCGAGACAACCGGACCTGACACCAGACCAACTGATTTACGATGGCCGTCTGCTGAGTTACAGCGACCGTTTGATACCGGCTGTCAATGCTGTGCTGACAGAGAGTGGACTTCTCTCAGTAGACATAATGAAGGAGTCCGGACTGGATCTGGATAAAAGGACAAATCTGTGAATTTCTGCCTTTTTTTATCATTAAATTTTAAACAATTTGACTTTCCTTCATCTCTTTACTTTTGATTTTGAAGACTTTTCTGATTTTATCATTTTCGCATCACAGTCAAATGATTAATTTCAATTGCACAAAAATATATAACATTAACATACACATATATGTAGTTCCGCTTGTCGAAGACGGAAATCAGCTATTTTTTCCACTCATTTGGATATTTTTTGTTCACAATTTTTGATGTACTTTTCTTTTTGATGTAGCTCTAACTACAACTCTTCTTTTTAACCCAAGTTTAACATTATATGTCTATTATTTATGTATTACAATTTTTAAGTGCTTTTAGTTAAAAATGATTAGTTTTTAGTTTAAAATAATTTATTGGTATAGCATAATAATGTTCATGGAAATGCTAGTGCTTCATGTAAAACTTATTTAAATGTTAATTTATATAAAAGGTGTGCAGTAATCTACTATAATAACATCTTACACTACAATGCTACAAACATGATGTAATCTTAGAGAAAAATTGGTGTTATTATAAAATACAGTAACAATGTAAAAAAAAACTATAGTAATTTGTTGATATTGATCACTTTGTAGTGGTTGTGTTTATGTGTGTGTCAGCTCAAATGTGTTAAGTGTAGCTCCTGGGGAGTTTGTCAGTTGCAGCATCATTGAAAGCATGAAAAGGTTTAGTTATTGTTATTTATTATAATTCACAGCTCTAGACTGAAATGGAAGTTGAAGCCACTTCATACTACACATATAATACATGCAAATGTGACATCACAATAAAATAAATCATAATAAATAAAATATGTCACATTTGAGGAGGCAGTCTAATGTTGTCATACACTTTTTTATCACAGTAAATCTAAAATATAATCTGTTGGTACATTGACACATGTTCCATCTTGACAGCATGAGAGGAAAGGCTTTATGTCTGTTTATTGTAAATGTGGAGCCTTTGTCTTATATTGTAAATGCAGAACTTAAAATAAATACGATGCATTAATATATTTTTCATTACCATACTGTATGGTAATGGTAATGTATCATTTGCTTCATCCCTCTATGCAAACAGTGTTCAAAATGTCCAACATCCTTCATCCAAAGATAGCACTTTTACCAGCCAGCAAAACACAATCATATTATTATTGTTTTGTGTGTTAAAAATATTTTAAACAGTAATTTACATAACATTACACATCCTGGGGCTAGCTCAGATACCTATACACAGTAATTCTGAAAACGATAATTCCCCACAATGTCAAACAAATTTATAGATTATGATGTTCAGTTCAAATTCACACACACACACACACACACACACACACACACACACACACACACACACACACACACACACACACACACACACACACACACACACACACACACACACACACACACACAGGGAATGAAGACTATTGTACGCTTTCCTTTGATAGAAATCCAGTGTCTGTTAGCACAGCATCGACAGCCGCTACTAGACGTTTACTGAAGTACAGCAGTCGGTCGTCAAAAATCAACTCTTCTAGTGGCAGCTGGGGGGCGAGAGGAGCTCTGCACAGACAGAAGTAGACACCACAGATTGAGAAGCAGTTAGAGGAGGCTGCTGCATAATTACACATTTACTATTGCAGTAATCGATTTGGATGCTGGTGTGAATAGTTTAAAGCATATCTGTTTGTTTTATGAATTTCCTTGCAGCCACACAGGTGCTTTGAGGAGGAGGGGCAGAAATCATCACTCTACCTTGTGTGGTACATTCGTCCCACGGTCCGGTGAACCCAGCTACAGCCATGCAGAGAGTCCAGTACCCCGTGGACGGATGTGGTGAACACAGTTCTTGGGTTGACTATGACTTTAAAGTTGGATAAGTGGGCGAAACCCTTTCTGGGTTCTTGGTACAGGTGAGCCAAGATGTTTACCCCAGGTACACTGTCCCAGAGAGTCTGGGGCAGTCGAACCCCAGATTCAGGGGGAGCCAGACTGATGGTGTTGGGGAACACGTTGTTTTCAAACATGTAACACTGGTCCGGGCCATATAATTTTTCCAGAAGAGGTAACATCTCCAACCAGCTGTTAACAGAAAGAAGGAAACAACCTTAGTAACAGCTTCAAACACTGATCAGCAGGTTATTAACTCCAAACACTTTACGACACAACAGCAGACATTCTTTAAAGAAAGGGCTACCTGTCCAGGAACTGTGGGAGGATGAGCTCATCCACGTCGTGCATGGCCACGTATGAGGACTGGTACATGTATCTGTACAGGCAGTCATTGAGAGCAGGGAGCTGGCCAAAGTAGTGGAGATCTCCTGGACTCAGCCTCGGCAGCCAGCTACGAGATACAGTCATGAATGTGGACAGAGCCCAAGGAATCACCTCCAGTACGCCTGAGCAGGAAGAATGACATTAAAGAGAAACATGTTAGCAGCTATGATATTTCAGTATTAAACTTTTTTGTAATTTCGGAAATTCCTAAGTTGCAATCCTCAACATGTTTCTGATGTACTTTACGTTTTATCACTGTCCTCAAAGGCACAATGTTCAACCAATGATGCTAGAGGGTGAGGCATGATGGGTGGATAGATGGATGGATGGATGGATGGATGGATGGATGGATGGAACCACACCTTTCTTTGTGTAGTAGTCCAGTATACGCTGTGTTTCAGGACTGTTGCTGGTTTTATAGATGGCGACTCTGTCCACTCCCAGTAACTTCAGCATCTCCATGCTCTGGACCAGCTGCAATGGAACACAGGTATTTAGATGGTGCTCTGCACAAAATTGACCACAGTCGGACAACATCTGGATCTTCACCAAAGGACAATAGTTGTAAAAACTATTCTTATATAATATATTGTGAGATCATTGATAACATTATCTTGTTACATGGTCAGACAATTTCATCACATTTTCTCATTTTCACAGCAAGTGTGAAAATCATTGTGAAAATCATTACCAGGTGACATTACCTGAAGCACATTGGTGAAGTCAAACATGGTGGAAAAGCAGACAGTGAAGTTGTAAGAAAAGGAACGACGTGCTTTTTGGTTCTTCACCTCCAAAAACCGTCTTTCAAATGTATCTGAGTAACAGAAAAGAAAACCTTTAACCTTTTTTTATATATAAATGTTGGATGTTTTCATAGACAACGTTTGATGATTATCTGAGATGCTTTAGTCTCCTCCAACCAACCAACGCGTCCAGACATTTCTAACCCCAAAACTTCTGCTGCTGCTACATGGATAAAAATCTAATGTACTGAACCATCCAGTACCTTCAGAGTCGTCTGCAGCAGACGTCACAGCGATAAAAGATGGCGTAACACAGTCTGTGGGGATAGGACACATGATGTCTGTCGTCCCGTATCTAAATCCAAAGTGGTCAAAGTGGATGTAGCTGACCCCATCAGTGACCTGCAGTTGCCCCTGACAACAGAGATGGCAATGATATTTCACACTCTCCTTCCTCTGCACCACAGCGATCACACGGACCTGGTACCAGAAGACAAAACAGAGCGCTGTTTTCATAATGTTAAGAGTAACATATCAACTTAAAAGTTCTTGGCGTTTTGTTGTGACCTGGGACTTAAAGAATAAAGTTTTACCTGAATTGGCATTTTGTATAACAGTGCAGTGTAACCTCATCACTCACCTCCCTTTTTCCCGTGCGATGCTCCCGATAAGCCGACAACAGCACCGTCTTCATTTTCTTGACCACCACCTTTTCTCCATCAGGAACTGCACAAGTGAAAATCTGCACACTGAAATGAAGCGTTCAGACTGCCACCCACTAATTTGCATATTTCGTAAAGTTGCATGTTTCGTGACTCTCACAGTAATAAATAGAGGTTCAGGCAGAAAATATGGAATTAAATCATAAACAGCAGCAGCTGATGTTTGACATTCCCTCGAAACACTGACAAGGAGCAGAAGGAGGTGACATTATAATACCAATTTCTCCAGGACACTGCAGACGCCTCAGGCCAGGCTGGTGGTGGTGGATCCATACGTGGAGGCTCTCGTCAGACCTGCAAATCCACATGTCGACGTTCAACTTCAGGGCTTTAACAACATGAAACTGAAGAGTCATGAGAATATATGATGGAAAACATGGATCCCATACTTGTCATAATTTTTAAAGGCGATCGACAAGATTAAACACTACAGGTCTGAAATCATGAAGAACATTAAGGCAGATGTTGCCAACAAAAACATGTTAAGACAAACTGATAAAGACAAACATACTGACCCCTTTGTTATCATTTTCGTGGGCTGCATACCCTTCATGTCTACTTCATGCTGTGAACTAGCTGGAGTCGGTTAATAAATTGTGAAACTGAATTTCCAAGTTTGGGATAATTAAAGTCTATCTAATCAAATCTAATCTAATCTAAACTTCAGGGTATTGAACAGAGTCCACCAGATTCCACCCACCTGTAGATCAAGACCAGCAGGGTCAGAGAGAGGACGGCGATGCAGAAGAAGACTCTGGACTTCAACTTCAGCATGTTGCTTCGGGTTTGCAGCCGTCGGCTCAAGTTTTTCTCATTCAGGAGGAGAAACCTGGATGAGCAAGAAGTGAAGGAGAGATTTGAACCTTCTGATGGAGGAAACCTTATCCTGGGTTTTCAGTTAGATTCCTTTTTTATTTTATAGCAGATGTTTTTAGCATGAATCATTCTCAGTTGTCTGCTCTTCTGTTCCTGCTGTAGTTTTCCACCTTGGTGTTTCCTCCACTCTGAGTGTCTGATCATTTCCACCTGGCCCCAGGTGCCTTCCCTTTTGACACCTGTTTGGCACCGTATTATCCCACACTGTCCCCACTCGGTGAGATTTGTCCTGGTCATTGCCTGTTAGTCGTGTCATGTTCCACGCCGTTTTGCCTTCCAGCTTCACTTCACAAAACTATTTTATCAGCTACAAATCGTACGCTACTTAAACACTAAGTGCTTTTATGAATGTGAGGAATCCAATATGGAATGTTACACACCTTTCATTATATTGATATGTATCAATATGATAATACTGCTGTACTGGTTTCTTAGCTAACTTCCCAGCAATAATCAAGTCCCACAGGTGTAGGTTCTAGTTGTAAAAAAAACCTGCTGGTCAGGTTGACAGCAGCAGGGAAAGCATGGAATTCATAGGCACCTTTGAAACCTCTGCAAATTTGATCTTTTCACTGTTTTTTTTTAGTTAAAAACACAATCGTTATTCTTCTACATACATAATTTTAACCTTGATTCCGATTGGAGGTTACAAACATGTCTTTTGTCCTGTGAGTAGTGTTTTCTGACTGAACTAAAGAGAAAGAACGTGACATAAAACATTGATTGATGTACTCTAAAGAGCTGCAGCCACATTGTCTCCTGGCAGCAGACGACAGAAAGCAAACACGAATCAGACAGACTAAGCCTTTCATTGGTTTAAAGAAAACAAACTCACGGAGTGGTCTGTCTGTCAGCTGCTGCAGGGAATATTCGGCGAGCTGATCGAGAGAGAAATTCTGATCAAAAGGGAGAAGCACGGGAACCAGGCTGCTTGAAAATCTAAGTAGAAGACTTGAAATAGCCGGAGACTTCTGTTAGAGGTATAAGGACTGGGCTGGTTTATCTAGTGAGTGAGGACTGACAACAGGAGGACATATGAATGAGGAAGTGTGGTGTAAACAGACTTGTAGCTGCTGCTAATACTGCGAAAAGCCACAAGAACAAAAGCTTCAGCTGTTCACATTAAAACCAGTCTATTATCATCTTTTCATGTAATGAGCTCCACCTTAGATCACATATCATATATCGCTTCAGCCTGGTCCATGATATCAGAAGCACATACTGTACACTGCACACACACACACACACACACACATACACACACATACACACATCCAAACGCATTATTTTGTTGAAAGATAACTTGTACATTTAACTTTCATTCATTTTCTCACTGCTTATCCTGTGTGGGAATAAACTGGAAACTAAAACTCACTCACATTAGAAAACTCAGATTTCCATAGCACCATCTAGACACCTGACGCCAACCACCAATCAGAACCAGGGAGAGTGTCTCCCAAGCCCCTCCCCTTCCGTCGACTTGCGTGCTTGACAGTGACAGCCTGTGCACCAGTGATTGACAGCAATAACCCTGGCCTCTTATACCCATAGTAACTCTACGTGACAAACTAGTTGTGACCTTTTGACCATGTGACCTACGCTTAATTGTCTTATCCGTGAGAATTTATCTTTCACATTTTTAAGTTGACATTGTCACCATTATCGGTATTTACATTCAGAACAATTCGTCAGCGTCTACATGATCTGATCCCACTTTTTTTTTTTTTAACTTTGCTTTAAAAATTTAGATCTTAGAACTTCATAATTTCTATCATGATTCATTTCGAATTTAAAACTCCGTCATGGATCGTAGTGAATTTCATAGTGCAGACTTTCCACTAACCTTTAATTGTTTTCAAGAGAATATTTTGAAAGACAACACATTTCATGAAGGTTCTCTGACTGGGTTTTCCTTCACATGATGCTGGAGGCTAATTCCTAAAACACGTACCATAGTTGCGATGTTATTCTTTCTTTTGTGATAATTATTGGTTGCCCTGGGTGACAAGGGCAGTCCCCAGTGTGTCTAATCAGTTCCAACCCTCCCAGAGTTCTGGAGGACGAAGAGTGAGTCCACATGCAACCACCCTTGATGGGGTGCTTGACGGTGGGGCTGCTACGACCCACCGATTTTCCGGAGGTATGAGACCCTGCCCTGGCTTGAGGTGGGGGCCAGGGTGGGAATGGGTGTGTGGCCTGGATTTTGCCACCGCTGAGACCCCGGGTGTGGGCTTGGCTGGTCACCCTGTGCTGGGCTGTGCTGGCCATCCAGATGCAGATCCAGGCGGGCTGTTGGTTCGGTTACCATGTTGCCGTTTGCGGTGGGTGGTCTGCTGGATGCTCCTGGGGTTGGCGCGCTGCCAGGTGGGGGGGCTGGCTTGAGGTTACGCTCTGTGTTTGGGTCCGTGGACTTCACTTGGCTCATGAGGCTGTTTCGATTGGCCGGCTGTGATGCCAATCCTCCGTACGGCCCTGTCCATGCGGGCCAGGCCCACACCAGATTGCCTCCTGATGTTCACCTCACATATCTCACACTGCACTATACATAAGAACTTTTAGGCTCATATAGGGCATTAGGGCTTTGGGAACTGGTGGGGGTGAAAGCAGTGGGCTCGATTGTGGGGCTGATTGCAGTGCTCTATGGCTACCACACAGGGTGGCACTGTAGCACAAGGTAGGGAGAATACTTACTCATCGAGGATCGGGGAAGCTTATTAACAGGGAGGGTAGTGGTGACTCCACATGAGATGGCACCTCTGGTGGTCCTGGGCTTGGTTGTGGACATTTGGTGGTTGTTGATGCTTGTCGGGGGCTGCCAGTTGGGGATTGCTGGTTGTCGGTCATGGCCACTGACTTGCTGTGGAGTGGTAGTGACTGGGGTAGCGGCGCTGCTGTGGGGTTGGGGTGATGTGTGGGCCGTGTGGCCTGGTCTGGGGGTCGGGTGGGTCTCCTTACCCCGTGCCCCCTGGGCCTGTCCTGGGAGCCATGGTGGTGGCCGCTGCCTCTTCTTGGTCACTAGGTCTCTGGGTCCACGTGGTTCTCGGTGCCCCCGGTGGCTCTTCAGGTGATGGCTTCTGGATGCTTCTGGCTGCCTGGGGTTGGGGGTGCTCTGCTAGTCTGGCCCTGCGGGGTTGTGGTAGCCTCTGTGGGCGTTGGTTTCCATCACACATACATGTTGGTTCAGGGTTTACCAGCTTCTGTCGAATCCAATTATTGAGAACCGTTGGGTTCCATCACAATGTGATGAGTCTCTCTTCAGACATCACAATCTCATGCCCTCTATCTTCCTTCTGCATTGTTCCTGTTGGCCTGCACTATACTGTCAGGACCTCCACTAATCTGGTGTTTTATAACATTGGTATTAAGGTATCAATTGTGAGATATAATAAAACTGCTCAAACCTCTTCCACTCTAACAGCACTGTCTGTCTATCCACTACCCTGTTTGTGTTTTCTTGCTTTCTCTCCCTGTCTCCTTTTGGTTCACCCCTTAACTCACAGAGGTGCAGCACATCTCTCTCTGGCTCACAATAGGAAATTCTAATAAAGACTGACAACTTAGTTCACAGAGAGGACCACTGATGGTCAAATGCACACATTAAAATATATAAAATATTTTGCTGCAAGACTAAAACAAGTATTAATCTCATAAAATGTTTACCCCCTTTTATAGAGTTAAACTATGAGAATACATGCAGACAAAAAACAAACAAACAAAGAATGCAACTACCCTTGTCAGAACGGTTGCTTACAGTGAGGGGGTTCGTTCAGTCATTGAGGGGGTTCATCAGTCACATCATTTTTGAAAGCATCAGCAAGGTTCATTTATTGCTCTTTAACAAAGGCTGTACAATGAATTGGAAGTGGTAGCCACTTCATGCTACACGTGTACAACTTATAAATAATGACATAGTAAACAATATACAGTTACTTATCTACATACTGTAGGTATACCTAAATATATACACAGGTATGCATGTTCCCAGAAAGTATTCACAGTATGCGCATGTCGTTATTTGATGCAGAATGAGCAAGGGTTTTTACATTTGCGATAAAGCTCAAGCGCACATTTTATACTGCCTGAAAAGACACGTAGGATCTTTGGAGTGAAGATGGAGGGGAGAATTTGAGGGGGCGAGGTTAGTAAAATGCATAAACATTGTGTTTTTACATTATTTCACTACCACATGTAACACAATAAATAACAAATATAACAAAGGGTACCTTGTAGCATCCCACCACTCACCCAAAGATACTTCATATCTACCAGTATTCAAATAAAACCTACCTCCTAAGAAATGAGACACATCCATGGACAAACTCCAGTTACTTCACTCATGGCTTCTTCTTTACAAAGAGGTGACTAAATAGCAAAACCCCTATGACATGACTTACATCTGTAGGTTGTAGGGTTGAACACAAACCTAATGAAGGAAAGTCTGCACTGGGTTTCCATTTAGGGTCGCCAGTTGTTTTTTTTTTACAGCTGCATTGTGGGTCTGACACACGTTTAATACTGGATGTCCTTCTTGATACTACCCTCTCTCTGTATCTGGTCTGGGCTGCAGCATGTTGCAGTTGACCGATAGGGATTTCAATACCTGAGCTTCATCCACTGCTAAACAAGGGGCAATGGAATGATCTTCAAAAATTGAGGCAACTTTATTTAACACACATAGCTTCACACACAGACACAGAGACTACTGAGTGCTATCCTGTTGCAGAAGTCCACTCTTTGAGAGCACAATGTTGACTGCCGCGATGAGACGTTCACTGTAGCCAAGCAGTCGTCCATCATAAATTAGCCGGTGACGGGGCTGCTTGGGGAAATATGGAGCTCTGCATGGGGAAAGCAGAAAACACACACTGAGTTTTGTCCAAGTCAAAGCAGTTTTAGTGAGAAGAGCATTAGAACATCTGTGGAATTGTCTCACATTCTCCAAACAAGAAACACATCCACATGTATGAAGAGGAAGTCTATATAAGCCATCACTCTACCTCGTGTGGTACATCCGTGCGATACTCCTCTGAACCCAGGAGCATCCGTTCTGTGAGTCCAGTACTCCATGGACAGTTGTGGAGAACACCGTTCGTGGGTTGACCAAAATCTTAAAGTTACTGATGTGAATCTGAGCCGTGTTTGGTTCCTGGTACAAATGAGCTAGGATATTCACCCCAGGAACTTTATTCCAGAGAGGCTGTTGGGGAAGAGTGTGGCGGGTGGGGGGAGGCAGACTGAATGTGTTGGGGAACACATTATTCTCAAACATGTAACACTGGTCCATTCCATATACTCTTTCCAGCAGTGGCAGCATCTCAGACCAGCTGGCAACAGAACAATCAAAACAAAACAGGACAGTTTTATAAATAGCAAGCATTTACAATGATATCCATCCATCCACACATCCATACATCCATTTTCCTGTTTTTTTCCACGTCGTGGGCCATGAGTTACGTTGGAGCCTATCCCAGCTGACTACGAAGGAGAGGCGGGGTACACTCCGGACGTGTCACCAGCACATTGATAAGCAGTATATAAGGGTATTGCGTGTGATATGGGACCTTTAAGACACACATAGGCTAAAAGGACATAGAAACATTTTTAAAGAAAGGTATACCTGTCGACAGCCTGTGGCAGAATGAGCTCATCCACATCATGCAGGGCCACATATCTGGAATTGTACATGTATCTGTACAGACAGTCATTAAGAGCAGGGAGCTGGCCAAAGTAGTGGAGATCTCCTGGACCCAGGTGAGGCAGCCAGTGTCGAGACACATTCAGAAATTTAGAGAAAGACCAGGGAATCACATCCACTAAGCCTGAGGAGGAGGAAGAATTACATGGAAAGAAAACTTGAATCCTGTTTTATTTCATTTTATTTCAAGGTCATGACCATGCAGTCACAGACTGCAACATCCCGCAACACCCCTCAATTAAAAATTTTACCCTGGCCAATATTTTCACAAGGCACTGTACTTTCATAGATCAAAGCACCAGCTTTTATCTACGGTCTTACGCACACTGGCCTTATCCCACGTCAATCTACCTTATCCGGTTCCTGAGTGTACAAAAGTTAAAATTTGACTTTGACCCAGTTTTCTCAAGGTCAAGGTCATCATCTCATTTTCATCCCCTTTCATCCCCGAGTAATGCTTTTTGTTTCTTTCTATCTGCAATGGTTGCAGAGATATGTGGTGGACTAACGGATGTACGTACGAACAGATGAACGAACGAATGGACGAACACACAGACGCTGACAATTACAGTACATCACCGCTTTGAAACGGGATGTAATAAAATAAAATGCAGGTACAGTTAATTTGTTCTTGATTATACATTGGTTTAAAAAAACGCTGAAAAAGAGTCAAGTTTATGTCATTTCACCCTACTTAATGTGTCTGCCAGAAATTCTGGACCCATGGTCGCCACTACCACTATCTACATTACCCTTTGCTTTATCATCCATGATAAACACTGAAGTATCCAAGCTACAAAGCCTGTTGTCTTGAGATTCTCACAACAACAACAAACAACAACAGGAGGGGGAGACGAGTGCTGGAGATATGTGAACACGGCAGTGTTGCTTTGGTGAAGGTTGTGGCAGAAAAGGGAACTGCAGGACAATAGCCAAATTTGACCATGCACGTTTTTTCAAAAGTCAGATGTTCGTAAATTAAGGATGGATGGATGGATGGATGGATGGATGGATGGATGGGTGAAATTGTACCTTTCTTCGTGTAGTAGTCCAGTACATGTTGTGTTTCAGGACTGTTGCTGGTTCTATAGATGGCGACTTTGTTCACTCCCAGTATCTTCAGCATCTCCATGCTCTGGACCAGCTGCAGTACAACAGATATTTAGCTGATGCATGCCACAAAAAAAACCCCTGAAGTGCATTACAGTCATCATCAAAAGAAAAACACTGGTATGAATTAAACAATGAAAGCTAATTGAAGAGAATGCATATACAGTAGGTGTTCTAATGTACTGCTACCTGCAGCACGTTGTTGAAGTCATACATGGCGGAGACGCAGACGGTGAAGTTGTAACGAAAGGATTTGTGTCGTTCCTTCTTATTCTTCACCTTGAAAAACTGTTTCTCAACTTTATCCGACAGGAAAAAGAAAAAAAAGACTTCAGTGTCATCAAAGGGGATGATTTTGACAACCGTCTGATTGAATCATCACAGTGGAAGACAGATGTTTGATGTCTGTGGATGCAGCACTGCAGGTAGGTATTCAACTTTGCTTAAAATGAATCCAGTTCCATACTGTCTCAGTCTCCCCCACCTAACACACTGCCTGACATTTTCCACCCCTAGACCTCTGCTGCTGCATGACTACAACTCTACTGAACAGAACCTTCAGTACCTTCAGGGTCGTCTTCACCTGATGTCACAGCGATATGAGATGGGTTCTCACATTCTGATGGGATGGGGCACATGATGTCTGCCGTCCCGTATGCAAATCCAAAGTGGTCGTAGTGTATTTTATAGAAACCTCGAGAAGTGTGCAGTTGCCCTTGACAACAGAAATGGCATCTGTAGTCTACTCGCTCTATCCTCAGCACCACTGCAATAATACGGACCTGGTAGCAGAAGACAAAATAACACCATTCTCACCATGATAAGTGGACCAAGAATCAAGGTGTAGACATGAATAGAAAGAATCACTGAGAGTAAAACTAGCCGGTCCCCCATTCTCCACCAACCTGTCTAATTGATGTGCGATGCTCCTGATAAGCAGATAACAACACAGTCTTCGTCTTGTTCACTGCCACCTTTTGATTTTGATGAACTGCAGGAGTGAAAGTTGTTAAAGTGAGTGGAAGGTTTTAGAGAGTCGCAATCATTTCACAAAGGCTTCTCTGCTCCATCCTTCTGTCCCATCTTCCAGGATCTGGCTAGAGGTCAGCAGATGTAGCCTGTATATAACAGTTGCCTGGTGTTTTAGAGAGTGGGTTCTAAGATCCCTCCATACATGTTAATTGATGTAATGAGATGAATCCACTACTGTTTGAACCAGATATGTGTGCTCCTTGGTTTTTTAACTCTAGAATCCACCATCAGCGGAGAGTCCACAGACCTGAAAAGTACCCTGAGGGGGGATATGCTCTTAATGTTGAAGTGGAATGTGGTCTGACATTTTAGGTTATCCGCACGACTTGTCATCTTCCAGAAGCTTCAGTCATGGTGCTACACTACACATTGTTAAAGGGTACTGACAGAAATACAGGAAAACCACCAAAGACAAGACGGGAATAGGAAGTCCTTGCTGATGGAGAAGTACATGGCAGACGTCAACTGGATTAATAGCTTTATGGGAAAGCTTCCATCATTTCTCTGGAGGAGTCCGTCTTGGCATGTCCCACTTTGAATGCTTAGTCTGGTGCTTTTGGTAGAGCTGCATTGCTGACCTGAGGCAGGGCTATGACCTCATGATCCCTGCAATCAGCTGTCTGGATTGAATACGTGACTTGTTGCACCTACCATATCCTTTTTAACCTAGATGAACATAAACAAACATGGTTGTACAGATATACGGCTGTCCTCTCGCTCTTGGTGTGTGATGTTGTTGTGACACCTTGTGGCACAAACTAGGCAGAGACTACGGGAAAGTTAGGGTCACCTGACTGAGTGAATGAGGTAACTGGATTGTCACTTCCTGTGAAAGCTGATGGGGTAGGAGGTATTTCCCCCAGGTGTCTAGTGTCACAACAAGCTACGGAAGGGTCTCCTCTGTAAGCTACTGCTGTTGCATGAATTGTATTCCAAATATTTCCCTATGAATTTTTAAATTTTCTGAGGAGTGTGTACGCGAAAGACCTAAGTAGGTACAATGAACTGGGAACATGGATCTGCAGAAGAAACGGCAGTTGAGGAGAACTGGAACAATAAAATTTTGTTGTGGTGCCATCAGACACATTATATTTAATGAAAACCTCAACAGCAAGCAGGTAACATTAACAGCTTCTATACCTATTTGTCCGGGACAAATGAGCTGAGGCACTGTTGTTGTCACCGTCGGAGTCTCAGGGGCAGGTTGGTGGCGCCGCGACCATAAATGGATGGCCTCGTCAAACCTGCATGTCAACATGTCAACATTTAAAAATCACGCAGAAGTTAAAACTGACGTCCAGAGAACAATTTAAGAGGATAAAGAAGTTTTCTGGGGCAAAAAAAAGGGGAAATTTTAATTAGATCTTATTTGAGGAAAAATAATACAATATACAGTGCGCCCTCATTCTTTGGGATTCATGCGTTCCAGGAACCACATGCGATTTAGGAATCTGCGATCGAGATCACAGTCTATTTACCTTATTATTTATGATACTTTAAACATTTATGAACCCTCCCCATACTGTTCTATCTGTATTACCTTTTCCAACACTCTTATCGACTGTTTAAAGCTCTTTTGTGTCTCACGGAAGTCCGAGACTCACGGAACATAGCTAACTTCCGGATGCCGTCAACCAATAGAATGTGTGTACGGTATCACGTGACCACCGACCAAAAATCCGCAATGAGGTGGAGTCGCGAGCGTTGATGCACGAATGCGTGAGGGCGCACTGTAGTTATTTAGTTGGCAGCATTTGTTCTGTGATATGCTGTAGGCAATTCAATTATACTACAGGTGAGGTCAAAGGAAGTCCCAGAGTCCCACAGATAGTATGTTCATACTGACACTAAAGACCAGGTCTTGGGTGTGGTCCTGCTTGTGACTATCACCTGACACACGCTGTTGGAAATAAGACAGAATTAGTAAGATCTAAGCAATCAGTGTGATGTAGGACAGCAAAAAACAGTTTTTGTTGTCGGGATATAATCCTAACACGAATCGTAACTATCAATGACCGATAGAGCAAAAGCTTCAATATAAAAGCTTTGTTTGAGAGGAATCTCACATTTTGAGGATTCATCTTTAGCACCTGCTGGGTTAATATTCTGGATTCAGTTATTATGATTATCTTGGATGCTAATAAATTGATAAACCCATTAGAAGAAAGGACAAGGGTTTTAACAGTACAACTTTGCAATTGTACCAGCTACAAACCTGTTCTGTTGAGCTACATATTCAACCAAATGTCACCAACCTGTACATCCAAACCAGGAGAGTCAGAGAAAAGATCGGTATGACAACTGTTATCGACTGCTTGAACTTCTTGCGTTGCCGTCGACCAAAGTGCCATGACCAAGACATGTTGTCTTTGCTTTGCTGCTTTGGCCTCACATACGTGTCCGTGATCCAGGTGGAGAAACCTGTACAGCAAAAAGAAGTGACAGGAGACAAGCGGTAGCAGCAAGCTAAAGACTAAATCGATGAATGGTTAAGCAACACAAGCGATCGTTTTTTCAAATTCAAATCCAGATAGCTTCTGGAGGTTACAGGGTTAACGTCATTACACAATGGGAAAGCTCTGAACAGAATCAAATGACTCCTAAACACCAAAACCAAAACAATTACAGTTGTTTATTTCTCTAGAACTAAGAAATTGTGCCTTTGTTTAAAAAAAAAAAAAAGTCCTTTATCCCAGGCTGCATTATTTAAAGCGGTGTCTCATTGAAAAATTTATGAAAACAAACCATCAAGCTGTCACATCACACATCCACACTTTAATCACACATCCTGCTGCTTCCTGAGGTTTGTGGTGGCCACTTCTCTCCAGAGAATATGTGCTTAGAATTAAACCACAGGCAGAAGATGACATAATTCCTGTTGCATTTAAAAAGCAACCACATTCAACAGGAATGAGTGAAGGCCAGAAAATTACACCGAGATGATGAATGAGAGGATGAGCTCACACCCAACCTGCCTACAGTTAGCATGCTAGCACCTTGAGCCTCTGGCAATATGATTCGGACACTGAACGCATTCTTCAAGACCCAATTAGTGTTAAGTTTTTACAATAAAGAAAATAAGAAAATGTAAATACTGAATGAATTAAGCCATTTAAATTCAGTTGGATCCTTCCTTAAAGTTAAAGAGTTTGATTTTGCTAGAATGAGAAAAGTCCGCTCATATGTGATTTCACAGCAGGCTGCCGTCTCACCTGTCACCAGGTCAGCCATGTTTACATCACCTGTACGAAACTCTAGTTTCAGCCGTCTGTGAGGCTCAAGGCAGTGACCTTATACATGCATGTTTCTCATGTCTGTCAGCGGAACATACCAACATGCAAACAGGTTTTATCAGTTGCAAACATTTGAAACAGAAAGAAACAGAAAGATAATTCTATTTTTATCATACTGTGCATAAAAGGAGAACAAATTTTCACGAGATATGAACATTTTACTTTGGAGGGTCATTTCATGCACTCAAACAACATGATTACCATCCATTCAATCATCTGACAGGAAAAAGCTAGCAATGTCCAAAAAAAATCACTAACTATTCCCGGGCGACACGGTGGCGCAGTGGTTAGCGCTGCTGCCTCATAACACGGCGGACCTGGGTTCGAGTCCCGCTCTGTGCGGAGTTCGCATGCTCTCTCCCCGTGTCTGCGTGGGTTCTCTCCGGGTTCTCCGGCTTCCTCCCACCTCCAAAAGCATGCGGCTTGGCCGTTCCAAATTGCCCGTAGGAATGAGTGTGTGTGTGCGTGGTTCTTAGTGTGTGGCTCTGAGGTGCACTGGCGTCATGCCCGGAGTGTCCCCCGGTTCACCCCCTATGCTGTCGAGATAGGCTCCGGCTCCAGCGGTGGTAATCTGAAGATGACTGACTAACTGTTCCCTTGGAAGAGGTAATTATCATGTAGGAACTTCACATATTTTCAAACAGCTACAGGTCATACAGATACTACTACAGAGCTACTGGTTTGACTGGGGATCATCACATCGCTGAAGTGACAAACAGAATCAAGTCTCACAGGTTTAAGTTATAGGTTTATGTGTCTGTCATGACATACAGAACCTGTATGGTCAGGATGTCAAGAGCTATATAAATAAAAGTTGAGTTGATGATGAGAGAGTAATAAGTGTAGAATTAGCAAATATAGAAAGAAAAACCTGAACCTCTGCTGGCATCAACCATAAATAATTGGATTAGATATAACAGTGGTCTTTTTCCATTACATTCATAATTTATTATGTTTTTCAGCTTCAATTAAGGGAAGCTTTTATCGGCCCTTAATAAAACTTTCCAAATATTCCAGTTAGTGTTTGCTAAGTAACAGGCAGTAACACTCACACAGTTTGTTCAAAACAAATCCATCAGCAGATGTGATTAAGAGCAGAAACTTAGTTAATGCATGCGGCAGAGCAACAGAACCAAACATGGTTCAAATCTTGATTTAATCTTATAGATAAACTTACAGGCAGGTGTGGAAAGTAAGGTAAGCTGGGAGGGAGCTGCAGATCCAAATGATACAGAAGAAGAATCAGGCTGCTTAAAGATCCAAGTACATGGGCTCAGACAGCTGGAAATCTCTGTCAGAGGCTGGTTTATGAAGCAACGGAATGATGACTGACAGCAGGAGACACAAGAATGAGGAAGTGAGGTGTCAAAAGCAGGGCTTTGAACCGGTTCACGGAACGAAAAACAGAAACTTTTCGTCTTTTGCCGGGAATAAAAACAAAACCAAAAACTTTGTATTTTATAATGTTCTGGAACAGAATTGGTTAGTAACCTGGTAACTTTGAAACTTTGTTGCATCATAAGCCGCTGCAACTATTCTGTCTACCTCTGAATCTCCATCTTCTGTTCTGTAACTGGATCAGTGCTATTGTTTTGTTTACTGTAGGGGCATAACTACTGTATATAAAGAAGAACCAATGCAATCACAGACTGCAACATCCCCCGACACCCCTGAATTCAAAATTTTACCCTGACCTACTTGCATAGGTCAAAGATAAAAGCTAGTGCTCTGACCTACTTTCATAGATCAAAGCACTAGCTTTACGGTCTTTACGATCTACGGTCTTGCACTGGCCTTCTCCCTCGTCTTTCTATCGTATCCAGTTTCTCAGTGTGCAAAAGTAAAAATTTGACCTTGACCTAGTTTTCTCAATGTCAAGGTCATCATCTCATTTTCATCCCCTTTGCCGCCTGAGTAATGTGCTTTTTGTTTCATCTTTCTATCGGCAACTGTTCCGAAGATATTTGGCGGAAAAACTAACGAACGGACGAATGGACGGACGAATGGACGGACGAACGGACGAACGCTGACAATTTCAATACATCATCGCTTTGAAGCGGGATGTAATAAATATAAATGAGCAAAATGTGAATTTTTCATATTTTACAAATTTTACAAAATTAAATGCACAAATTTTTATAAATTACACAACTTTGCTTCAATGTCTAAACTATTTCAATTTTAAGAGTCTGCGGTGTGTGTGTGTGTGTGTGTATGCGTGTGTGTGTGTGTGTGTGTGTGTGCGTGTGTATGCGTGTGTGTGTGTGTGTGTGTGTGTGTGTGTGTGTGTGTGTGTGTGTGTGTGTGTGTGTGTGTGTGTGTGTGTGTGTGTGTGTGTGTGTGTGCGCGTGTGAGTAAGGGAGAGGAGAGTCAAGTGAGTCAGTCCTTCACACCTGACAGAAGTACATGCGCAGTATTTTTGGTGCAGCATCTGGAAATAGTCACATGATCTGATCACATGATCAGATCAGACAAGGCTAGTGTAAAATCACCAAGATCTTAATGAATACATTTAGAAGACACAATAGTCTGACCCAGAAAATGGGTCAGAATTTAAAATATCCTGATGCCAGACGCTGCTTCTCATTTCCACACCCACATAGGGGCCGGCAAACTGTTCACTCCAACAGCAATTGTGGTTTGTGTTTGCAGCTTTTCAAGGGGTGCAAGAAAATACTTACGGTGGTCGTCCTTGTCATCATCACCAGGAAGGTCCGTGGACAAGAGGAGCGTACAGAACGGCGCTGCAGGGTTTAGAAATCAGATCGTTCCTTGTACCTTCACAAAGATTTAGACAGACGTGAATCGTCGCTGACCTCCTCTGTCCTCCTCCAAGCTCCACATCCTGTGTCAGGAGTTATCGGAGGCGTGTCTGTCCAACTGCTGACAGGTGAATAACACCTCGGTTCACATTTCACCCTTTATCTTATCTGCTTTCTTTCTGAAAAGACCCTCCTTTTAGAGTGTCTGTGTGAGTCCTCCTGTCTTCTCTCTATTTAGCTGAATGTTAAGATTTCAAGCTGCCTGGAGTTTAATTTAATTCACAGTTCATACTGTTCTGGTTATGAAATCCCCCCAACTACTGACAACTTATTCTGGACAGCCTCATTGCTTCAAAAACCAAAAGGGGACATCGGATGCCTGAAGCTGAAAAGCATGACAAACTCATTCATTTCCAGTGTCTTTGTCCACCTATACTCAGTGTTGCTGTCCCACCTCAACTAAAAAGGTCAGGAAACACAATATAGGATGAGAGGTGATGAAGGTCTGTGGTTTCATTGTAATTTATCCTGAAACTTTTCTAAATTGAATCATCTTTATATCCCTCATTCAGTTCCTTTCCTATCCAAACTTACTGTTTGGATAGGAAAGGAAACATTTATTGTTTTGAGTGCGTCACAGAAATATTAGTTATTCCTCCCCAGATAGAACTTTCAGCTCACATCCTTCACAGCTCTGTCCTCATTTT
>NC_090781.1:18428759-18441259 GCF_040054535.1 Antennarius striatus | reverse complement strand
TATTCATGAAGAAACTAAATGTGTCAAAGCTGTTGTTTTGTTTCTGGACTGGACAAAAAGAAAACCCAACATCTGATCAGGGTCACACGAAATTTAACACTCAGACCATGTCCCCCCTGTCTAAAGTCAGCCCAGCAGTAAAACTCCGTCCTACTCGTCCGAGATGGACAGCCGACTGAAGATGGGCAGGCGCCGTCCTTCAAAGCTCGGTGATTCCGTGCCACTGGAAGAAGAGCTAAGGGAGCAGGAGGATGTGTAGCCCTCCTCGGAGAGAGAGTCGGCTGAGGAACAGCGCTGAAGGCCAGGGGGAGGATTTAGGGAAGCTGGCAGTGGTTTGGGGAGGTGGTAAGGGGCGTTTTTGGAGGAGAGACACCTGGAACTAACAGAATCAGTCACGGCACTGAAGCGCAGAGCTGTATTACCTTTGTCTCCTGCCAGGTTGCTAACACCGGAGAAAGGGTAGGAGCAGTGCTTCAACTCCCTTGACTCAGGAAAGAGAGGGGAAAGGAGCTCCGGGCTCCCTGTGGAGGGTGGAGTTGGGGACACGGAGGAGGCTCGGGTGAAGAGGAAGGGGGAAGGCTGTGACTCCTCAACTGGTTGGAAAGTCTGTGGAGAGGAGGAGAAGCCTGCGAAGCTGAGGCTGTGGCGCAGCAGAGGAGGCCTCGGCTTCTGCTTCTGAGGAGGAGCACAAGGGTTACCGTTGGCAATCTCGTCTGCGTTGTGGATGAAGTGGCAACGGGCGCCATATGGGCAAAAGCCTATGGTGTGAAAAGTGCGGCATGGCTCCGTCTTGTATTTGGGGTGCCTGCTGAGGCCTCTCAGCTCATCCATACCATGGGCAAACTGGCACTTAGTACCGTACTTGCAGGTCCCGCTTTCCTCAAACGTGCGACAGAGTTCTGTCTTGTACCGGGTGGAGATGTGAGGTGAAGGAGCCAGGGGTCTGGAGGCGGAGGGCAAAGCAGTCGTGACGGGGGTGTTGCCGATGTAGAGACCTGGTGGAGACATCAGCAGCGACGGGGACATGTGAGCCATTTTGTCCTCCTTGCCTACCAGTCCGCCGATGCTCCCCTCGATCATGCTGACTGAGCGGTCCACTCTGAAGGGAATATGGCTGAGTGAGGAGCGTGGGAGCTGGCCCTCTCTGCTCCACTGCTGTGCGGTGGCCATGTTCAGCCCCCAGCAGTCTGAGTCGGTCACCTCGGAGCTGCTGCTGTTGAACTTGGAGTTAGGGAGCGTCACGGGGCAAAGAGAATGACGACGCTGGAAGCCCATCACTCTGAGGCTCTGTTGCTGCGAGGTTGGAGGCGAGCCATCTGTTGCCTCAAGGCTACGAAAATTCTGTCACACAAAGGAGAGAGAAGAATACATGTAAGCCTTCTGCATTCCTGGAGTGCTGGAGCATGACTGGCAGGGCCCAGTCGAGTCTAAAGAAGATTTTAGGCTGCAGCTAAAGGTAGAGGTAGGACTAATAAACGGGAAAATTTAACAATTGTCTATCTTGAAAACCAAAGTTGTCCTATCAACCAAGTTTAGTGAGATGACTGTTACTCAATTCAGTTCAAAACGCATTTTAATCCAGGGTTTAACTGAATTCAAGTGACCATGTGCTTAAAGAAAGTCTATCTATAATAAGTACAATCTGTTTCAATGAGCATTGTATTTTACCAACATGTAAACACTTAAAAAAAAAAAAAAAGTAAAATTAAGCAGCATTTTTTTCCAGCTGCATTAAAAGCACAACTGGGTTAGTTTCAGAGCCATTTATATGAAGAAGCATGAATAATTTCGTAGCTTCATGATATCTTCAACTGTTTTAGAAAATAGTGACAAGTTTCCAGTCAAAAATCATTGCTCTCACCTTGCAGAACTCCTCATCCAGTTCCAGGAAAGGTGTTAGAAAGTCGGAGGGCATGTTTGCTCAACCGTCCTTGCTGGATGTCAGGTCCCACAGTAGACGATGGCCGGGGAGGACTGGTTCTGAGAATGAAGAGTTGAGCCTTTGGAGGCAAAAGAAAGCGATTGTTCCAGGAAATCTTGCAGGGGAGTAAAGGGGAGAGAACTGGCGAGTTAGTGTGGTCCGTGGTGGAGCAGAAAGGGAGCAACGTGACCTCAGGAGGAAAGTTCTTTGACCATCTGTTGGAATCTGCTTAAATACTTGGGGAAACCGACCCATACACACCCACCCCTGCCCCCCAGGGGGAAGGACAGGGATTGTGTGTGTTGTTGAGGAGGGGGGTAGCTGGGGGAGGGGGTATTGCATTATAATAGTGTACTGGGGGGCTGGGTGGGCACAGAAAGAAGCATAGCGAATCTGAATGAAGCTACTTGTCTACCCATTCATTACCAAATTCTCAAAGATGCATTCTTCTTATTTCAGCAGGCTGTCTTGTCACTTTGTTTGGTAGCGGAGCAGTTAAGAAGTTAATGACAAGCACTGCAAATACCAAACACGTCCACTGCCATCAGAAGGTTAAAAGATATAAATATAATGTAGGAACACCAACAGCACAGAGACAAAACACAGCTCTTCTTCTACCACATGTGAGTCTCTGAAACATTTCTCTAATGTTCATGAGACTGACTTTATGTGAGTGAATGTGAACGGAATTGTTTGCTTCAATATTCTGTCCAGATATGTTTTTAAATTTTATTTAATAATAGTTGTTGGGCTGATGTATCGATGGGACATTGACCCTCATTATTAATCAAAAAAGTTCCTTCTGTGGTCAGAAGATGACTGACGCTGGATGGTTGTTGAACCACACTACTGTATTCACATATCAACACATGTGGTCACATGGTGGAAGTCCTTGACATGACATGAGCACAACATACACAGCTTTTGAGTCAGGATGCAGAGATGAAGCATCACTAATTCTGCAAAATGTTCCAATGCGTCCAAACCCTGAAGTATTCAAGACAGAAATAAAGGGAGAGGAGACCTGCTTGTTAAGCGAAACTTATAGAAGGATGATTACAGAAGGACATGATGTTCCTGCTGTAACGAATGCCTCTGTATAAATTTTATTGAACCAAAGTCCCAGCTGATTGTTGGTATTCCCATGACTTGTCCTCTAGAGTTCCTTGGGTTCTTACAAGAAAACATGACAAGCAGACACAACACTATGTGTCCTTGATAAAATTCAAAAATAAAACAATGAAAAGACATTTTTTTGTTGCCTTCTTCGCCCAGGTTCCTCTTGAAAAAGAGATTCTTAATCTCAGTGAGGCTAACTTGGTTAAATAAAGGTTAAAATAAATAAATATACAAACAAACAAACAAACAGCTGTTTGACAATCAGTCATGGGGTCATCTGCCAATATTCGGTCTTTGTTATCTGTTTAAACTTATATTTATTCTGTATTTTCCTTTAACTGGTGGCTTTTTTTTCAATTAAATATGGCTCTATATGTCATTGTAGGGTGTAAATGATTGTATCTATGTCAAACAGGTTGCCTCCCAGTTTTGGCCTGGCGAAGAGATGGCTGCTTTCCACAAAGACTAGTGGATCAGCTAAGAATTTGGGATTCCTTGAGGCTAAAGCCTTCCTTAACAAAGAGAACGACAAGAATCAAAGCTCAACATTCAGCCATCGGAGTTTAACAGCGACATTTGTTCTAGATGATCAGAAGTTTGTGCAGGTCATCCTGTGATAATAAGTCAAAGGTAATAAGTCAACGTCACCAACTTGATTCAAAACATTATGGCACAGACGACTCAAACCGGTGCCGCTGTGAAGCTCATGCAGACTAGAAAATGCCTGCAGGTGTGAAGGGTGTGTGAATGCGCTGACGGATGAGGCGACACACCCAGTTCCAGTTCTTTATCTTCTGAGTCAGACGTACCTCTGAGGCAGAAATTATGTCGTTATTTGCAATAAGGATATTGTTGACTGTTGTAAGATGGAATTCCAATAAAGAATGAGAACTGCTTTGAACGTGACACCAGATGTCATCATTAATGCTGAGTGAGCTACTGTATAATCATGCCTAAGTTGTGTGCAGCTACTCAAACACACGAGAAACTATTGCTTCCTGCTGGACATTTCAAATCCAAAGGTTGTGTTGAAATGTAAATGTAGATGAGTATAGGTACTCAGCAGTAGCAGGACAACGCATCAACAGCTTTTGGCTGCAGAGCAATTCAGGTTAAACAACAGGTTGAAACAGACTGCTGATGGTTCCAACAACTTGGGGTTTGGGTTGTGCTGCAAACCTGGGTTTCACAAACAACTCCCTGCTCTGCTACTTCTGCTTTACACAATTTTGCTTATAAAATACTAAATATCCATGAGAAAGTCTAATCAGAATTGACCACACCTTTCAATGCTTTATACAGTTCAAAGCCAGAGCACTTGTCATTTATTATCATACATGACAAACAAAAACAGCCACTTCTGACTTCTGAGGGGTCAAAATCAAAGGACACACAGAAGGAGCATATTCATGTAATGAAAAATAGACAAGATGTAAATATAACCTAATGATGGGGCCGTGACACGGTGGGCATAGAACCTCACACACTTCCAGATGTTCTTGCATCCGACAGCTGCAACTGTTCCTGGTGGCATGGATCACATACCAGTCAACGGTTTGGACGTGTTCCAATCCCAGTGAAAGGAAATCGTTGTCAGAGCATTTGATTTACGCTTTAAATGTTAAAGCGATTGTTTGTGTCATGTGACTGTTGGAGTAAATCGTCTGCTGCGCTGCAGAGACAACATATGTGTGGTATGTGGAGTAGGATTCTCTGCACATCTCTAGTAGGTTACGCAGGAAACATAAACAATGCGTTGTTTACTGTTTGTAGGGTTCCGCTGGCAGCATGCAAACACTGGCATGATGTGTGTGTCGGTGTGTGTGTGTGTGACAGTTCAAACTGTAAGAAACCTCTTATCACAATGCTTCACTGATGATAGTGTGTGTGTGTGTGTGTGTGTGTGTGTGTGTGTGTGTGTGTGTGTGTGTGTGTGTGTGTGTGTGTGTGTGTGTGTGTGTGTGTGTTCATGGTTAAATAACTGTAGCACACTGTGGTTTCCTCCCTGCAGACGGTTAGTTTGGTAACTTGGTCCTTCTGCCGTCTTTCTTTCTTTATTTCTTGTGTGAAGTCATTGGTTGGTTTAATGTATGTATATTTTGTTTAGTTTGTCTTTCCTACTATATTTGTTTTTGAATTACTTTGTAATTTGTGTTTCCTGAATAAACATGCTTTTAAAAATCAAAAAATCTTTCATTCGTTTTCTTTCCTAACCATTCTGCTGTTGTTGTCTGAATTTGTTTTTACATAACCAATGTAACTGTATGGCCGTGTGTGTGTGTGTGTGTGTGTGTGTGTTTTCCTTTTTACTGTTGTTTTTGTGAAGCTGGATGTTGCTACTGTTTTAACACAACCATTATTCTGTAAATTCTAACCGTTAAACATTTAACCAAACTAACAGAACTTCATTTAAATACAATTTGAAGTTGTATATAATTAAAGGTAAAGAATGATTTGTGTAATTTAATTGTATTTGGATAGAGTCCAGTGAATAAAGCTGCAGGATATAAATCTTCATTGTGATTTACTTCTTTATTTAACACTCCATTGATTGCCTGATGACTTTTGGAAATGTGTAACATGTTCACATACATATTTAATTCCAGCCCCTCACAGATCATAAAACCTGAATTACTGAATCGTCTTTGTAATCTCAGACTCAGATTAACGTGGGGCAGTTATATGACCGGGTCTAGTTCCCCTTCGGCTGCACTGTCAGTTGGGGTTGGTTTGGGTGGAGATGAGGAGTAGGTTCCGTAGGACAACGCCATGGTTTATAGTCCTCAGGCTGATAACAGGGATAAATATAGCGTGTGGCTAATGCCTGCATGAAGCTTTGACAGGAACAGAACGTATTATGATGAAACATAAAACAGCAGCTTAGGAATGATCATAAAACCCACTGACAGCATGTGAAAATCAGATCCAGTTAACATCCAACAGATATGAATGAGAATCTGTTGAAGTACAAGTGTAAGAACAATTCCTTCAATGTAAATAAAACCAGAACTTAAATGAATAATTCCTCGGAAACAACATGTGCTTGGTCCAAAACTTAACTCATAATTAAATATGATCGAAAGCAATTCTTCGTAAAATGCAGGGAAGTTCTGCTTGATTTGTTTCAATGCATAGACAAACACACACACACACACGCACGCACGCACACGCCTGCCTTGGCCTCTTTGTTGTGACCAGCATGACAACAGCTTCATTGTCCAGAAACCCTCCATATGTTCCCGAACACCCGACCAGACGAGGACAGCGCCATGTGAGGATGGTTCTCACATGACAATACAGTAAAGGATTCTCTGGATCCTCTTGTTCCATAACCCATTGCGGGATGATGCTGCAGGTCCTGTTGGTCGGCGTACCCTGGAGGAGTGGGTTTAATAGCCCCCCTCCAGTGTCTCTTTCACACATGCAGGACTGTCTTTGTTACGTTAAGGAACTTGTTCTCGGGTCAATTCAGGATTAACTGAGGCCCCATCCACACGATAACGGATATTTTAAAAACGCAACTCTTTTGTTGCGTTTACGCCTTCCGTCCACACAACAACGCAGATATCCGGAACGAAAACTTTTTAAAAATGCTGGATTTATTTAAAAACGCTGGGTCTGCGTTGTCGTGTGGACGGTGTATCCGTGACTTTTTAAAAACGCTGACGTCTTGCCTGCGACGAAAACCGCTGTGACGTCATATTTATGGGCCCGTGTGTTGTGACAACAAAACACGGAGGATTCTTATTGGATAAAATTTGACTCAATACTGCCACCACAGGGTGACACGGTGGCGTAGTGGTTAGCGCTGCCGCCTCACAACACGGCGAACCCGGGTTCGAGTCCCGCTCTGTGCGGAGTTCGCCTGCTCTCCCCGTGTCTGCGTGGGTTCTCTCCGGGTTCTCCGGCTTCCTCCCACCTCCACAAGCATGCGCTTCAGGTTGATTGACCGGTCCCAAATTGACCGTAGGAGTGAGTGTGTGTGTGAATGATTGTTTGTTTCTATGTGGCTCCGCGGTACACTGGCGTCGTGCCAGGAGTGTCCCCCGCCTCACGCCCTGCGACTGCCGGGATAGGCACCGGCTCCCCCGCGACATGCGTTAGCAGATTAAGCGGTTTAGAAAATGACTGACTGCCACCACATGGTTTGGCATGCTTATAGCCGTCTTCGAAAACGCACTGATGCGTTTACGTGTGGACGCGAATCGTTTTCGATGCGTTTTTAAAAAGTTTCGTTTAAAAAAAAAAAGTCACCGTGTGGATGGGGCCTGAGCTAAAAACAAGTCATCTTTGATATTTATGACACACGGGGAACCAGACGCTCCGTCACATGTCTTCAACTGACCATGGTGTTTTCGTGCCGGATATCTTCATTGTCGTGTGGACGGAAGGCGTAAACGCAACAAAAAAGTTGCGTTTTCAAAAAGTTCCGGCATCGTGTGGACGGGGCCTTATATGTGATGTTTGTCTACACAAAACCCCATTAACACCTGTGCCTCCTCCTCCATTGTCATGGAAGGTGGGCTATTTTGGGTCATTTCCATTTTAGGGTGGATCTGAATGGATCTCAAGAACTCTGTTTGCAAAGCAAAGGCCCATTGTTGCAGCCTGCTGTGTTTGCTTGCTGAATTGGGTTCCTTGGCCCCCTCCTTCTTAAAGGGACAGTAAAGTTAATTTTAAGTGACATATATGTTTTTCATCATTATGAAAAATAGAAGAAAAAATAAATTTTATATGTGTAACATCATCCGTTTGGTCAAAAAAGCTTAAAATCAGCAACAGCAAAACGACGCGACTTTCAAATAAATTCACTGGGGAATTAATAACAACTAGAGTTGTTATTACGTGTTTGCTAACTGGTAACATAATATGGACAATCCCATTGACGGGCTAGCGCGTTAGCATTTTTAGCGTGATACCTTCCCAGAAGGTATTCTAAAAAACAACAGGTCCTTGTGTTTGCATCTTTTTGCTGTCCTGTTGACACAACCGTTCACCGCGCAGGTAATCATGATACTTTTGGTGCTAATTGCGTCTAGAATTGCGTTGTTTCTTATGGCTGCTAAGCTACGTTTGGCCCCAGTAATAATGACGCCCACGTGACCACTGAATCCTGAAGCTGCTGCGGAGCAGATTTTCAGCTTTTTTTGACGAAACGGATGATGCTACACACACAAAATGTATTTTTTTTCTTCTATTTTTCATACTGATGAATAACATACAGTATATGTCACTTAAAATTAACTTTACTGTCCCTTTAACTTCATTGATGACAATGAGGACGACGGCCATCATGCACCTTTTCACCCACAGGTGCATAAAAACATTCTAACTTATGATTAAAGGTGTTGGTATTTGATGATATGATCCATTCAACCAATCAGAAGTTGACCGTAGGTCTTCTTTACTACATACAAGCACTAAGCAGAAGTAGAGGTCATGTTGTTGGGACCCAACCCCCCATCCCCACCCTCCATGAATATGTAAAGCCTATCGTTTCCCAGCCCTTCCAGCCAAAATGGCACCTGATTTCAAACTTGATAAGATGAACCAATAACAACCAGGTCAGTCTTTTATGTGAGGTTTCCTCCTTCATGTGTGCTTCTATCTGCCCCATCTGGAGGAATGTAAGACTCTCTACTGACCCACGGTCTGTTTCCTGGCTCTTTGTCAGGATCCATTGAGGGCTGGTTACAATCCGCCTTCATGTGTCTTGTAGGATAGAAGACTGTCAGATCACAACCCTTTCATGAACCAATGCAGGACCAGATCCTACAAAACAGATCCTACGAGATCCTTCAGACTCTGTTCTGGACAGTCAGTCATGGTCACCGGGTTCTTTTCTCTGATCCTTCCTTAAATCCCCTCAGTTGACCATATGGACTACACACACGCAGGCACACACGTACACACACGCACACACACACACGCACACACACACTCTCTTTCACCACCAGTGAGGAATCCCTGATTTCCCCTCTTCAGTTCACACTTGAGGAGGGAAGCAACAGCCGGCCTTGTTTCCTGGAAAAACACCAAAGAAAGGAAGAGTGAGTGTGTCTGGGGGAGGAAGGAGGGTAGGGGTTGAGGGTGGGGGTGGGGGTGAGGAATGGGTAGAGGGTTAACAGCGTTGACTGGATTATGTTTTGACAAAGGACTGAACCCCTGCTGCTGAAATTTTCCCGCCAGTCCGTTTCCTGTTTCCTAGAATCTTGCACGCACGCGCACACACACACACACACAAACACACACACGCACACACACTGGCCATTTGGTGCCAGCTGCTCACCATGATGCAACAGCCAGTGACCATTCAGCCCTCAGGGCATCTGGTTCATCAAGACTTCCTTTCATCTGATCCATGGGAACAGAATCCCAACGTTATTTTAGCACGTTGCTCGGAAATCGCCTTAAAAACAGGCGGACAGAGAATCGGTGGAATCCTGCTCATCCTGTCAAAACAATAGAAAGATGATTTCACACTAGTTGTTTTTCAGGTTTTAACAGACGTGTCAACATCAATGAAGTTAATTATGAAAGTTGTCTTGTGTGACATTTTTATTTTATTTTACTCCACATTACAGCTGTCCGCTACAAATATTGGAATCGTAAAATCACTAGTAAAACTTTTAAAGCACACAACAACATGTTACTTTACAATATATATATATATATATATATATATATATATATATATATATATATATATATATATATATATATATATATATATATATATATATATATATATATATGAATAAAAACACATAATACCATATTATTAGCCTGTATCAGTGACGTGCAATGAGTTTCATGGCTGGTGACTGTAAAGTCAGTTTCACAAATTTACAAGCCAAACAGAGATATGTGCAATGAAATTAACAGGCTGACATTAAAAACCGGTTAAAAATCATTATCATCTTGTGGCTCTGTTTAAAAAGAGTAGGTTATTTTCTGATCTGATGTTCGAAGCAGATCCTGAAGCTCCAACGTTGGTCTGCTTTTATTAATTAGGTCCTGTTTCAATTGGCAGTCAACACTGGGGTACTTCCTGCTGCGTATACTGTATATACTGGTGAATGTATATATATACAGTATATGTGTATATATATATATACACACACACGCACACACACACACACACACACACAGTATATATATACTGTATACACACATACATAAATATACGTACGTAAGTACATATAGACAGACAGATAGATAGACGGATAACTGAAGTGGTGTTTTGATCTGATTAGTGGGAACTGATTGGTTATGGTTATGTGCGTGGTGAGAGCAATGTTGTTGAAACTAAAGGCCATGGCAACAGGTGTGGACGACATCTGTGCAAGTGGGCAGGATCTCAATACACACACGCATACGCACATGCACACACACACACACGCACACACACACATACACACACACACATGCCTCCAATTCCAAATGTGTGTAAGACAGTCTAGACCTTGTTCACTCCAGAAAGTCCCCATCTTCTGGTACAGAAGATGGGGACTCAGACACACACACACACACACACACACACACACACACACACACACACACACACACACACACACACACACACACACACACACACACACACCCTCGCGCGTACAACAACCCCTGTTAAAATAACATGACAGCAGTTGCTGAGTAGACTGGTCTCATTTAGCGCCAAACAACACTTCTTAGAGTTACTGCCAGACGGTGTGTGTGTGTGTGTGTGTGTGTGTGTGTGTGTGTGTGTGTGTGTGTGTGCGCGCGCTCTCGTGTGTCTGGCTCATGAGCTTTTCGAGGCTATCCCACGTTTGTTTTTGAATGACATCACAGGAGGAGACAAACTGGAGGGATCGGTTTACATCACGGTTTTATAGCAAACTGTCTGTAGCTTCATCATCATCATCATTATCATCATCATCATCATCATCATCATCATCATCATCATCATCATCATCATCATCATCATTATATGATCAATGACATTGAAAGTAACTGAACCAAATAAAATTCCAAAGTTATTGTGTCCCATCATCAAATTATAGACAACTAAATGTTTGTTGCTTATTGTTGTTTATCAGTCAACATTTGAAACCCCCCCCCCCTCCACACACACACACTCACTGGTGTTACACACTGGTATAGCAGATTGAATCACAGCCTATGAATGTAAATACTGTTCAGACACAGACGTGAAAGTCCCCAGCACTGGACCCCCCCAGCATGACAAACGACATCTAACTTGATTTGATAAAAATCTATTTAAAGGCTTAACTCAATAATTATGTTATATTTTATCCCCGAGCTTCTACGGCAGTCTACACTCAACACACACGCCTGCATGTCTTTGCAGCAGTAACCTGACCTGTTACACTCGTGACCTGATTGATCAGACCACTTCTTTTTTAGTCTTATGTTTGATTTGAGATGAAGAACATCGTCAGAACAGAAGAAGCTCCGAGGTTTTTGCTTCAGTACATTCTGGACAACTTTGATGATATTATTGGAATTTTGGCTGTGGACCAGTGAAAGTACAAAATTTTTGTCAACACAATGTTTGTTAAAGATTAAAGAGCTAAAATGTCCTTCAGTACTCAGAGCACCATCAGCTTCATCAGCCTGAGAAATTAATGTTTCATGGACACAGCGCTCCATCCATATCTAACCGAGTCATTTCCATAACAAACATTAATTCCCTGTGGAATTCCTGCCCTCTTTTTGTACAATACAGTCCAACGGAGTCAATGCAGCCCAGCGCTGAACCGCTCCTTTTGTAGTCATATTGTTCCAGCCTTGTTTTCCACACTGGGCCCCCGACGACCCCATTCATCCACAACACGTCCAGTCAGAGCACCATTGTTGGAGGAACGTCCCGATTCGGGAAAGCAGAGACTCCGAGACTCCGAGCTGGGGGAGAGAATTTGTATGCAGCCTTCAGACTGAATGTTCACAAAAAACAGTCAGTAAATTTATTAAACACACAAACAGTTGTGTTTACTTCCATTGTAGGAACTGGAGTAGATTTAGAACCTTTTACTAGCCTTTTTTACACTGAGACACACAAGCACACACACACACACACGCACGCACGCACGCACACACACACATTCTCAGGGTAAACACAAGCAGCAGTGTATTTGTGTGTGTTTTCACAGTTCCACATGTTCCCTGTCAACACGTCTGCAGACCAAACACGAGCTGACATAATTACTATAGGTAGAGAAACAGGGCTGACAAAAGGTGTGTGTGTGTGTGTGTGTGTGTGTGTGTGTGTGTGTGTGTGTGTGTGTGTCTGAGTGTGTGTTTATTGGTGGTCTGGCGTACTTCCAGCAAGATAGCAGACATGAAAACAAACACACAAACTCACTGTCTTGCACACAGCTTCTCTCTTTGCCTTGTGTGAATGTGTTTTCATATGACTGCCATTGGACGTATTTGAGCTGTGTGTGTGTGTGTGTGTGTG
>NC_090781.1:18401259-18426259 GCF_040054535.1 Antennarius striatus | reverse complement strand
GTGGTAAAATAAAGGTGAATAGTGAAAAGCACCTATTTATCCTGGCTCCCTCAGGTCCCAGGGGACACTGATGAGAACAATGACCAGTTTAACTCCATCCATTGACACCCCTGCCCCCCAAAACACACACACACACATATAAACACACACACACACACGGTGTCTGAGTGTCTGAGGCCGCATTTAGATTGCAAATCTTACTGTTCAGTTTGTTTCTCAGGTTTTCACTTCTTTTGTTTTTGAAAGTCAGATTCTACTGTTACCACTAATATTATTTCTACTACTATTGCTACAACTTCTATTACTACAGCTACTACTATTACTACTTTTATTACTAGTATAATTACTATTACTACTCCTATTTCTACTACTACTACTATTACTACTACTGCTACTATTACTACTATTAGTATTACTACTACTATTACTACTACTGTTCCTACTGCTACTACTACTATTACTACTGCTATTTCTGTTACTACTACTATTACGACCAATATTACTATACATCTACTATTACTACTGCTACTATTACCACTGCTATTACTAGCACTACTACTACAACGATGACGACGCCTACTACTATTATTACTACTATTACTATCATTACTACTATAACTACAATTATTACTATTTCTACTACTACTACTTCTACTACTATTGCTACTACTACTATTACAACTATAATTACTACTAACTACTACTGTTTCTACTACTATTACTAAAATTATTATTACTATTTCTACTAATACTACAACTAATACTACTATTACTACTACTTCTGTTACTACTATTATTACTACTACTACTACCATTACTCCTCCTCCTACTACTACTACTATTACTACTACTGCTGGATAGATGTGTGTGTGTGTGTGTGTGTGTGTGTGTGTGTGTGTGTGTGTGTGTGTGTGTGTGTGTGTGTGCGTGCGTGCGTGTGTGTGTGTGTGTGTGTGCGTGTGTGTGTGCGTGTGTGTGTGTGTGTGTGTGTGTGTATGCAGACACAGGTTTCACCTAAACCTTCAGGATGTGTTTGGTTTCTATCCCGGCGCGTCTCCGTTGAAGGGAGTCAGTGATGTTTGTCACTGCATTCAGTTCAGACTGAGGTCTTACTGTTGAACCAACAACCTCTCTGGTTCTGAGCCACAAGTAAATGGAGCTCATGTTCTTTGTTCTGGACCAAAAATCACGTCAAACAAAACGTCGTTTTGGTTGATGGTGTTTTTGTCATTCAGGATCAGTTTCTCTACTACTTTCATTCTTGTAGATTTTTATTTCATCTTTCAGAAAGGCTTCCATCCACAACCAACAGTCACTTATTAAATACTCAAGACTTCACAAAGTCTCTGATCCTCTGAATTTCTGCTCCTTTATAATCTCAGTGGTTTCAGAAATGGCCGTAGTTTTCTTTCCTTCTCTCCACCCTCCTCCGTGCCTTCTCACCCTCTTTGTTAATTTCTCTTTTCTTTCTTCATACATTTTCTTTCTCCCAATCCCTTCCCCCAGTTTTCCCACCTCCATGCTCCATCGGGAGCGCCACAAAGCCTGGCTCTGCCCTAGCAACCACTGCCTCTGCCTCGGCAACGGGCCATCGTCAGGGCTGCTGACCTCTGACCACATCACAGCTGCTCAGCCATCGCGTATCCCACAATCCCCTGCTCGCTCCTGTGACCAAGAGGTCAAATGTGGGAATTAACGGTGAATGAGATTGCATCGCTTTGTCTTCAGTCCATTTCTGACAATAAAAAAAGGAGGAGAGAAGCGAAGGACGGGAGAAGAGAAGAAAGGGAAGAAGTGTTGTTGAAAGAAAGAAACTGGACTCATGAGTGGATGGGAAAGTTTGCCGACTAACCTCGAGTACAACAACTCCAGAATGACAACACAAACAAGCTGTGACAACAATTTATAGGAAACACATCAGATTAGGGATTATTTAGAGCGCCGGCGTGTTTTCAGGTCGGAGTCCTCGTAGGAGGGACGTCCAGCAGAATCACTTCCTGTTTGTTTGTTTGTAAGTAAACACATGATGTGTGTGTGTGTGTGTGTTCAGGTGATTCCAGGTGCTGCAACCTGATCCAGCCTTTATTAATAAATGATGACTCTCAACCGGTCGGTTCATCAGTCAGAACACAACGTAGGTTAGACACAGCTTCACATTTGTCCTGCAAAGGACAGACACACAGACACACAAACACACACAGACACACAAACACACACAGACACACACAGATCAGAACCGTTTATTTTATCGCCTCGCCCGGATCCGCCTCATCCATTATGAATCCTGAATAGTAAGTGTTTTTTGTTATTACAGTGTTACACGCTGTGTTTTTGTGTGTGTGTTTGTGTGTCTGTCTGTATCTGTGTGTATGTGTGTGTGGTGTGTGTATGTTTGTGTGTGCTGATGTTTGATGTCCATCGTGTGTGTGAGTGTGAAAATACTCTTTTAAGTTCATTGTATGGAAAATGATTCAGAGGTATTCGTGATGGAGCTAATGCTGTGTGTGTGTGTGTGTGTTTGTGTGTGTGTGTGTGTGTGTGTGTGTTTATGTGTGTGTCTGTGTGTGTGTCTCTTCCAGTGACTATCTCTTTAAACTTCTTCTGATCGGTGATTCTGGCGTTGGAAAGTCATGTCTGCTGTTGCGCTTTGCGGTAAAAACACAAACACACTTACCGAACATAAAGCAAGCCTTGTTTATGGAACCCCCTCACACCTTCACCCCCCACCCCCACCCATCTTCACACCTTCACCCCCCCAGGATGACACCTACACTGAAAGCTACATCTCCACCATCGGAGTGGACTTTAAGATCAGGACTGTGGACATGGACGGGAAGATGGTGAAACTGCAAATTGTAAGAGATTATTTATTCGGATTGGATTACATCGATGTTTAAAAGACAACGTGACCACGTTCCGTGTGTGTGTGTGTGTGTGTGTGTGTGTGTGTGTGTGCATGCATCAGTGGGACACAGCAGGTCAGGAGAGGTTTCGAACCATCACCTCCAGCTACTACAGAGGCGCTCACGGCATCATCATCGTCTACGACGTCACCGAGCAGGTTGGCGTCTGCTGACATCACAGCATCGTCACGACAACCGGACAGTCTTTTCTCCTCTCTTTTCCTCTCCCCAGGAGTCCTTTAACAACGTGAAGCAGTGGCTGGAGGAGATAGATCGTTACGCCTGTGAAAACGTCTCCAGGATGCTGGTGGGAAACAAGTGTGACCTCGTTGGCAAGAAAGTGGTGGACGCCGCCACCGCGCAGGTAACCGGCCGAGCAGCTTACAACCTAAACGTAGCTCACGTGAGGACGTCAGGTCCTCATGAGGTCAGGATGCTTGAAAAGTAAGAAAAGATAAACTGTTAAGAAGTTCACGCCCACTTTAAACTGCTAGCAGTTAACATGCTAATCCCATGTGAGCACACACTGGTGTTCTGTGGTGCACCAGGTGAATGTGGATCGGTGTTCCGCCTCATTTACCCAAAGGCCTTGCAGAGATTTTCCCATCAGACTGAAAGTAAACTGCAATTTAAAAAAACCACTCAACAAAAATCAACAAAATATTTCAAGACCCTTTGAATACATAATGAAGGAAAATATCAGTATCCTCCAATGATTAACTTCTCCTCCTGTGACTCCCCCCAACCCCCTGTTGTCCTAATAAGGAGCTGGCCTCCTCCCTGAAGATCTCCTTCCTGGAGACGAGCGCCAAGAGCTCCGATAACGTGGAGGGGGCTTTTCTCACCATGGCCTCGGAGATCCACAAGCGTGTGGCCAGTGAGGGAGGGGGGATCCAGGGCCAGACGAAAGAAGCCCAGGCTAAGAGCGCCAATATCAACAGCGCCCCCTTGTGGCTGGGAGGGGACAAGCAGAAGCAGGAGGCCGGTAACTGCTGCTGAGGTGGAGCAATCAGATCAACTTGTCAGGATTTTGACATCTCTACATATTAGTAGATGTTATGGAAGGAAAAAAAGCTATTTTTAGCTCGACTATAATAATTTTGGGCTACGTATTTTTTAATTAAATTTATGATAGTTTTTATTTAATAGCAGAGACAAACAAGACTGTACGATTAGAAGCTCGCCACTCAAACAAATAGGTATGAATGAGTGAGGAAGTTTGGGGAATGTTTTGCTCATACAGGACTGTTTACTATCAGTCAAAAATAAAGATGAAACTTTCATTCATCACCTGAAAGAAAAAAACACCTTTGACAAATAGTCGGTGTAACTCAAACCGTCAGCAACCACAGCTTCCCTCACATGTAATTTATCTTATTCAACCATTTTTGTTGTGTTTTAAATGTTGTTTGTCTTTGTCAATAAAGTCTCTTGTTGATTAATTATTGGTAAATGTTGTGAAATAGACAACAGAGCCACACATAGATATAACCTGACATGAGTGACGGTGTTCAGTGGCAAAAACATTAATCAGATGTCATTTTTAGACGCCAAACTAAAGTTGCATGCTGTAAAAAAGTGCAAGATAAACATTTTGAACTAAAAATAATCAACATTTCTTTCCGAAGATCATAAATTTTCCTGTTTGCACACCAGAATACAGCATCCAGAAGCCTTTAAGATGCATTCTGATCCTCTTCAGATGGAGTTTCTAATACATTGAGAATACAGAAACACAAAAATGTAATTGTGTGAGATCACATGAAGGATTTTCACCCAGCATTGGTGGAATTTTAATGACATTTCATGGATTTAGCAAGCAGGGTGATAAATGTTCAAATACGATCAATATTTGATGTTGAAGATTTTGTTGACAGAGGCTCAGAAGGTGGAATTTATATCACCGGAAATCAGTTTAAACCCAATAAGCTGATCTAAAATCACATTAAATGTTTCAGAGATAATAAGAAACTGCTTGGAGATCATTAAACATTTAAAACATTAAATTCATTTATATCAGCAAACATCTTGAGGGGGAGGTACGTGCTTTCTCATAGGAAACGATCTTTGAATTAGGCCAGAATATCTTTACAGTAATGTGTTGAATCCTGATGAATAAGAAACAGCTCCTTCATTTCTCTAACCTTAGTCCTTCCATGGAATCACATTAAGTTTACATAAAAATCAAATATACACTATAAGATCTGATAGTTCCATCCTGACTGCAAGAGTAAAGGATAGCGGTTTTATTTACTGTCATATCTATTTAGTCCGGATAGAAATCAATCCGGAAACAAATTCCCAGAATGCTCAGTGCTCCATCCGTTCATGTTCAGGATCTCCATCAGCACCCGTCCTTTAGGATCAGGATCTGAAGGATGACCGAGAAACTCTTCCTGGTGAGCTGCTGTTCGCCTCTCTGACTCTAGATGTCAGTGTTGACCTGATTCTGGAAATACTCTCATTTCTTCAAACCTCCTCTTTTTCTTCTATTTCATCATCCCTTTATATACAATTCCTCCCTCACATCCAACCCAAGGTTTGACATCATCCATCATCACATGCTTTTTTATTTACTCTGTCAGCCTTCCTTCATGACCCTCACCTCAGCTTCTCTCTGCAGCCACATCTCTTCTGCCTTTGGTGATGCTTCCTTCTCCTCATCATCCAGGCTGATTGACCCCACCCGGATGAACTCCACTTTACGGTCAAACTAATGTGTGTAGAGAACAAACACATCTACATCTGCAGACATTTAACGCAAACCAAGACACTACTGCCCCCTAGTGTCTACTGCTAGTGCTACAATTCAAATCAGCTGCAGCGGGCGGTAAACAAGAAGCAAGTTCAAGCACACAGTCTGGACGGATGGATGCACATTGGATCAGTCAATGGGCTGTTTCAAGCTCCCTGATTGAAATCCAGGTGCAGCAGTCTTTCCGTGCTGAGACTGGAACCCAGGAATCCTACCCACTAAAGACCAGGGTTGCTTACACCTTTTCAGCATGCAAGCTACTTATAAAATTACCAAGTCAAAATGGTTCTGGAAGTTTGTAAAATCATGGTGCTGCAGCCGCATCTTATATGTTTATTAATTAGTTCAGTCAGCTGCTTCAATGCATGTCTCTTTTACCATCTCTCCATCTTGGAAGGACTTCTTGATCTTAACCATGAGGTGACTCACATGTAACGATGCTTCGGTTGTGGCTTCTGGCTATCACAAAAACGACTGCTGTCCAGACAACTGGCTTTATAGTTGATGATGATGTGAGTTGTATCTTCTGTGTGGACCAACCCTCGCTCCAAAACCACTTGATGGATTTTCATGTAACTCCGCAGAAAGGTTAGGAGTCTGATCAGGATGATCATATGGAATTTTGGATTGGATCGGGATAAAAAGGTGGGATCAGGAACTTTTTTTGTGAAGTGTGAGGTGCGTGAGGTGAATTGTTGGACTGCAAATGACGCAGGATGAATCAGTCTTCTTCACACGTTTCACCAGTTGCACACAATGATTGTTATAATTGTCTTTTAAATATATCCCAAATACTTATTCATTGAACACAAAACAAACAATTTAGAATTCTTGACTTTTTCCTGGAGATTCTTCATTGCAGCAGCAACACGTTGGATAATTTTCTCATCTTGTCCAAAGTCTTCTTCTTGAAGATATTTTCTCATTTATTTCCAAGCAATTATTACAATTAAGTCTAAATTGGTGAAATAAATTGATTGAGTTCACAGTAGAGATTAATCCAACCCCAAGGGGATTCGTCTCAATATGCAGCTGGCGATGGAGAGTCTCAGACACATCTTTACACCGGAAAAGAAAAACCCGGTCAGCAAAAAGGAGGAAAAAAAAGCAAGACTCCACCTTTAGACGCTGACGCTTGTGGTAAAGATGAAGATATTCAACCAGGAAACTGGTCTGACATTTAAAGTCTGAATTCTGGTTGTCAGAGACTTTTCGTTCTGAAAATAGTTGATCCTCAGAATAAGAGGGCCGTCTCCTAATCAGCATCATTCTGGTTATTAAGGGCTCAATGCGTCACTTCTGCATACACACCTTGTTAATAAAGAATTAAAACCAACACTGGACACACACACACATACGTTCCAGTGGATGTCCAGACTCTGTTCTGACACGTCTTCATGTTGGGTTCTTTTCCTTCGTTGCCTCCATTCATTGCTGTCGTCTGAAATGTTCTGATAGGAGAGAGAAGAACAGAGAAGATCCATCCGAACTGCCAGAAGCATCGTGTTGAACAAACTGCTGCTGGTGCAGATTGAAAATAAAACATGGTCCCGATCCAGGGACGTAAATTATTCATTCTTTTCTCTTTTCTTCCTTCTCTGTATTTCTTTTTTCTTTTTTTTACTTTCAAAGCATTTTTTAAGGATTTTAATTATCCTCATTATTTTGCTGCTCACATTGTTCATTACTTTGGAACTGAACTCCAGTCATGTTTTGTTTAAATTTAAATTTTAAAGTGCTGATTCTTTTCCCAGTGTAACAGAAAAGAATGGAACGTCTTAATCATATTCACATTTACAGGCGGGAAGCGTTGCAAACTGTCTGCCGCTTGCTGTCCAGACGTTTTCAGCGTTAATTTTTTCGTTCAAACAAATCTCAAACCACAAGTTAACCTGCGTTGTGCTGAGTGAGTTCAGAACGCCTTATTTCATGCTGTGAAATTACATGAGACATGGTGGAATGAACGGGCCTCTGGGCAAAAAAAAAAACTGAGGCGAGTCACAACTGACCTCAGACAAAAATCACGCTCCCACCTGAGAGAGAACTGATGATGTTATGGACTTCTGGTCTATTCCAGGCTGCGTGTTGGTGCACACATGGAGTACACACGTATGTGTATGTGTGTACAAACACATTAAAATGTCGGGGAATAAATGGGAATAAGAGAGCGAGCGTGCGCCGCCATTCTGTGGGAAGTCAATAGCTGTGAAATTGATTTCTGTCATTTTGCTGCAAAGTATTTTATCTCCATCGACTGTGAGAAACAGAATGACTTCATAATGACTGTACACACACACACACACACACACACACACACACACACACACACACATACACACACGCACGCACGCACGCACGCACGCACGCATGCACACACACACACACACACACATACAGAGAAAAAAACTTCAGAATAACAGAGGAAGAGTTAAATGGTGCTTCGTTGGAGTGCCATCCATCCAGTGAGTTGTGGTCCAGGCACATCAATGGAGCACAGAGTCATGGATTATCTCTGACGTCATCCGGCTGAATGATTTAGTCCACCAGATCCAGAAACACCTTTGTGGACCAGAGGGTTCCCCCTCTGATCCTGGTTCCTGCGTGGGACCTCCTGGGTTTCTACATAGGATATGAATTCATATCAGAGCGTGACAGCATGAAGGAGACTTGAATAATTAAGTTATGCTGCTGTGCCTCCTGCGTTCATGCGGACAGCAGAGACACACTCATATTTACGGCTGCTATGGGGTCACTAATTATATTTCTGCTCATTAATAATATATTGATGACCCTGCACCCCATCTGCTCGGACCCAATGGTGGTTTTTATCTCCCAATCCTCCAGATAAGTCGCAGTGAAAGTGTAGAAATGGTTGCATCACACGAACATTTAAAAAAAAAAAAATCCGACATCAAGAAATATTTGCAGCTACAGAGGAGCAAAGACAACAGGCAATTCAGTTTGTCTGCAAACTAAACTCCGTCTCCTCCACTGCTGAAATCAATCATTTATGGAGAGCCTCCTGTGCTCCTCTTTTATCTGCTGGTTTCACGGCCTGACACTGAGTGACAGTCGGAGCGTTGTTTTAAAGACGTTCTGTAAACTCAGGAGTGAAACAAGACAACTTTCTGAAAAGCCAATCCTTCAGAAAGCGTTTCTTTTCCTGGACTGGAGTGAGAGTGATCGCCATCAGGGCTCGGTTCTGTCCTCTGCTCTGTGAACAGATGCCTCATAAGATAAAGTCATTCTAATATGAACGCTACGAAACTGGCTGACACCTCCTCCTGTAAGCTCCTCCAACCGTTTGTGTCAGTTCATTAAATTCTAAAACTTCAGCAGCGTTGCATTCATTTTCTCAGATTCCTCGATTGTCTGTTCAGGACGTGACGGACAGAGATGGAGAGGAGAGGATGAAAGAGTGGGAGACGAGAGAGAGAGAGACCTCAATCTGAAACCAGACACCATAGAAATCACAGTCTGAGCCGTGGCTTCACACCGTCCCCTCCTCTCCTGACGCATAATTGGCTCGTAAAAACCAGAAAGCCGTCCGAAAGTCGCTTAAAAAAAAAAAAAAATTCATCATGACATCAGAAAGCCGGCAGAATGAACTTCTGTCCCGCTGCAGGATAACGGGTTGGTGTTGGTGTGCCTTGTCATCTTTTGGGGCCCAGAGTTGTTGGATGCATTATGTAAGAGGCGGGTGATGAACTCTCACAAGAGGGGAGCTGAGATGGGAACACTCCACGACCTGCAGAGAACATGCATTATACAGAAGCGGCCCCCTCCAGCAGGCTCTCTTGTCAGAGCCGCTGCAGGGTTTTTACAGCTAAAAACATCAGACTGTTCCCCTGGCGGGGAATCGGTCCGACTCATCCCCTCTGCTGCTGCTGCTGCTGCATCCCCTCCACTCGTGTACCAAAATAAAACCCATCCAGGAAGCCACGTCTGCCCCCACCTCCACAAACTCTCCTTTTTTTTAAAATTCCTGACTGGAATGCCTCCTGTTAAGAGTTCAGCCAAACCGAAGATCTGTCTGTACTAAGAACACAGGCTCCGTCGGTCAGGCGTTCAGGAGGGAAAGTGGAATAATGTTGAGAAAAAGAGGAATAGAACAAGAGTTTAAGAGGGATTCTGTTCCCTTCTATTCTATTCTATTCTATTCTATTCTATTCTATTCTATTCTATTCTATTCTATTCTATTCTATTCTATTTATTTTATGTTATTTATTTTTTATTCCTTATCATCCCTTATTGCTTCTCTTCCACCTTTTAATGCACCGCCACCGAGTCAAGTTCCTCGTGTGGTAAACTTTACTGTACCTGGCAATAAACTTTTTTCTGATTCTGATTCTGATTCTGATTCACAACTTTTTTTCTGATTCTGATTCCAGAAAGGAATCCCTCAGGAATCTAAAGGTGGAAACCTGCATTGTCATTATGATTAAAGCAGGGACTCCTAATTAAATGCATTGATGTTCTTTTAATGGTCCAGGTTAGCTTGTTATCCGATTTAATTAAAAGCTATCAGCTGTCCTGTCACCTCCTTTCCTTCTGTTTTTCCCCATCATACAAATTGAATGAAACGACTCGGTCATCATCCTTCCTTCCTGTTGTCGTTGTGTTGGTCGGTTTAGAGAAGACCCCCCCCACAAACACACACACACAAACACACACACCAACTCGAACACCAACCACTCCTTCCATTCGTCCCTGCTCAGGAGAAGGACAAAAGATGTGGGGGAGCTGAGCCCTGCATCTTTTATGAAGCTGCACTCATGAAATGTTGATGGCGGTGTCGGAGCACATCACAGACAGGAAGTGTCGGTGGTGGTGGGGCTGGGGGGGGCAGATGGCCGTGAGATGTGGGGCGGTGAGTCTTCACCTGAGTCTCACTGAGGGAACGCTCTCACTGCTTCTGAACGTATGCTTTTAAAATAACCAGAACTATTACGCTGGATTAACTTTCAGACCCAACCCTCCGTGTCGAGATGGGGGTCAGCGGAAGTTCAGGCATCTGATCGGGGTCCCCCTTGGTTCCTCCTGGGGTGGATCCCCATTAAATCACCTCGGGATCCTTGCAGGAGGAGCTGCAAAGCGTTGCTGGGGAAACGGATGGGAGGAATAAAACACTGGTGAAAGTGTGAATTCCCCCCCGCCAACACGACGCGCTCAGGATGTCGATCGTCAGCGGCAGGAAACGAGCTTCATCAGAACCTCACCGCTGACCTCAAATGGTTTGTGAGTTATACCGAGGTCAAAGGTCATTCTAAAGGTCCGCTTTGTGAGGTCTAAGGTCATCTGTCAACAGAAACGACACTGCTCTTCTTCACCATCAAATAGACTCGTTTCTGATCATGTGACCATTTCCAACTCAGCAGCCAATGTAGACGTCTTCCACCCGTGATACTCACACACACACACACACACACACACACACACACACACACACACACACACACACACACACACACACACACACACAAACGCACACACACACACACACACACACACACACACACACACACACACACACACACACACACACACACACACACACACACACACACACACACACACACACACACACACACACACACACACACACACACACACAGACGCCGGAGAGTTCAACCAATTACAGCTTTAATGACTTTCCCTTTCGGGGTCGTCTTCATTTGTAAACCTCATTACACGACGCCGGCGTTCAGACGCAGCTGGAATGCTTGACGCGGGTGAAACCGGCGTTTTTTCTGGTAAGACGTGTTCAACTTGTTCAAAAATGACAGTCGGCCCCAAAACGTCTCCTTATTTGTTCCTCTAGTTTTGGGTGGTTGGGGCTATTTTTGGCGTTGCTTTCCTGTTTTGTCATCGTGAACACCTGGAGGAATCCGCTCTGGTCATCACACATGATCACATCCGACATCTCAGCAAACACATTTTAATTTGAAAGGTTCTGTCGCCGGTTCTGTTAACGCCGTTCCGTATTTCTGAAGCGACTCACCTCCGACGACGAACACCGACCATCGGCGTTGGACGTTTGCATCTTTTACTGATGTGCTGTTTTAGCGCACCTTACGTAACTTCCTGTGAGCCTCCTCGCCGGCTGGAGACACGTAACCATGGTAACCCCTACGAAAAGGAAGAGCAAAGCAGAACTTTGTCAGTGATTTTGATGTAAACCTGATTTTTTTTTTTTCCGTCTGGTGTGAGCTAAAAGTACAGACTGCCTCACGTTCAGTTCGACGGAACCTTGATTGATGGAAGCCGCTTTGATTGATCCATGCCTTATTTCCCAGCGTCCCAGTGAAGGATCTCTTGATTTAAACACACCTCTACAGCAAAAAAAAAAAATTTCTTCAACATTCTAGATTTATCGCTCCTGTGAGTTCTTTCTAGTCGAGGCGTTAAAAGGAATGGCGCGGCGCTCCGTGACGATCTTCACCTTTTCATCCTTAAAACGGGCCGTTAAACGGCGTGTGGGAGTCACGGAGGAGATGAGCAGCGTTCAGTCTAAACAAACGCTCCTTAGAGATGTGGAGTGTTTGTCTCTGACAGCACCGCTGCTGCACAACAGTTTGATTCGCCGTTTGAAACCGTCGCAGAAACCACACACACACTAATGGAGGCTTTGAAATGCATATTAAATGGCAAAGCTTCTCAGACGCACCGCCTGAAGCACGGACCGTTAGATAAGGTGTGTGTGTTTATGCAAGCTGTGTAATGCTGTTTCTTCACGCACACAGAAACACAGGAGTGTGTGTGTGTGTGTGTGTGTGTGTGTGTGTGTGTGTGTGTGAGAGAGAGAGAACAGCTGTGACTATAATAGGGTCGACCACCTGCGAGGAAGAGGATGCATACGTTCGTGTGTGTGTTTCAGCAACACTGTGTGAGATGATGAAGTTGAACAGGGTTTATATGATGAAGTCAGGCGGCTGGAAAACGCAGCACCTTTCGCCCTCGACAGAAAACACCACGTACATTTTGTGTCATCCTGAAAAAGCCTCTGGTTTGGTGCTAATAACGTATTTCGAAAGCGTGTTTCGTTCTACTTTTGGCGCCTCCTTCGGGACCTTTTGCTTGACTTTCACAGTGTGCCACGGCGTCACAATGAAAACCCCGTTACGAGTGTTTCTTTACACCCAGAGAAGCGCCGGCGGCACGTCGTCACTCCGGTGTGTAAATTTCGAATAGCAAGGAGGCGTTCCCAAAGGAAAAGATGTGACATACATTTACAGTACATACGTGTTGGGCCTGGACCAAACAACATGGCGCGTTGGACGACGGTTGGTCCTCTCCTCTGCAGGGAGGGTCGTGACTAAACTGCTTAAATTGCTAACTGCCAATCTTTCTCCTCCAGTTCCATGATGAAGATTTAGGCGGAGCAAAGAGGTAGAGGTGACAATAGAGGTGACAATTCATCTTCCTTCAATCGGAAGAACAGAGAGAATAGGTTGGATAAATCACAGAAGGAGAGATGTGGAGGGAGAGAGGAGGGTGTTAATGAAGAGGGGGAGGAGAAAATAATGTTCTAATTAGAACTCCTCCAGGTTAATCCCACTGGACGTCTTCCTCCTGATGCCTCCCTCCATCCATTCATCCCTCCTTTCTATTGCTTCTTCACACCAAGGCTGATGAAGAGCTGCGCTTTTCATTCTTACATCTTTGTCTCTTGCATCTCTCATTTCATCCCCTTCCTTCCTTCCTTCCTTCCTTCCTTCCTTCCTTCCTTCCTTCCTTCCTTCCTTCCTTCCTTCCTTCCTTCCTTCCTTCCTTCCTTCCTTCCTTCCTTCCTTCCTTCCTTCCTTCCTTCCTTCCTTCTTCCCTCCTTCCTTCCTTCCTTCCTTCCTTCCTTCCTTCCTCCTCTCCCTCCCTCCTTCTTAAATAACTACTTCCCGCCTCACAGAGCGATGATCGGATCGCAGGACTTCACGCACACACAGAAGGAAAACAGACAACACCTGACATCCATCATGAGGGGATCGAACAGGAAACAGGTGAATCTCTACAGCAGTGATGAGTCACCATGACAACGAGGCTCACAGCTTTCAGGGCAAAAAGAGTTCAAGCACCTAAAAAAACAGAACAAAAGAGAAAACAAGAAAAAAAGAGGAGGGCTCATGAATCACGATGTTTTCACATGTTCTCAAACACACGTCGTCTCCGGTGTGGGTGACCTGGTCACGTGACCTGCTTCTGCACTTTGAGAATCAATAGCACCAGGATGGCTCACGAGAGCTGTCGGAGTCTACTGAGGAGAAGAAGTTTATGTTCACTGCTTTAAGTGATGTTGGGAGAGGAAAATCATTCAAATAATGCAAATGTTAATTCTGTGCTGATTTCTTCTTCTGGCCAAACCTTCAAACCCCACATTTGTACCAATAGTGACAGTGAATTGTAGGAAGGGATGATTTACTAGACGACAAGTTGGCAAAGTTTGCACCTTCTTTCACGTCCTCCCTCTTCCTCCTTATCGCCTCCATTACTCTCCTTCCTCCAGGAGGTGTCAAGACGGAGCGGGCCGCTCTTCATTCATCCCGTTCATGCTGAGGTTTGTACAGATTTAAAACAGGAATTCCAGGATAACACCGACACACCAGGAAGAGGGATGGTGACAGGGAGCAAATCAGGAAGAGTTAGAGGGATGGAATCAAGATGAGCCAAGTTAGAGAGAAGGGAGGAGGCAGGGGAGGAGATCCAGTTGGCGTCCACCTCATCACACGTTAGCTATAAAGTTTTCAGAGGGGCGTTGAGGGTAACGACTATTCCAATCGGGTCGGACGGCCTCGACATGAATCACATCTTCACTGCACCAAACGACTGAAGCGGATGTCTTTCATGTCATTTAGAACCATCAAGGACAACACTCAGCTTTAATCCACCTCTGAAAGATGGATTAATAAGTGAGTGTTAGAAGGAAGGACAAGAAGAGAGAGAGAAGGATGGAAGGAGGGATGAAAGGCAGAGATGATTCATCTGATTTGCTGTGTTGACAGAGACGACGGTGGAGCTTATGGTAAGATATGAGTTCTGTTTCATATCAGGGCTTTTCAGCCTCCTCTATGTTTTTAGATGCAGACTCCAAACAAAGGGATGTACTAAAAATCCCAGAATGCTTTGCAAGCATAGATACAGCTTGAAACTACTTCCCCTTGTAACTGTTAGAGGACAACTGATGAAGTTAAGATGAAGCACTGGGCCTAAATGTTTGGTCCAGTCCACATGTAATGTCCTCCTTCCCTCACAGTCATTGCATTTAACATTTTCACCACTGGTCTCGTATTTGAAGGAGCAATTGAAAGTTGTCACGCTCCTCCTCGAGTGGAGGGTCACAACCTCTCATCGCTGAAGCCTAACAGAAACGGCTCGTTTCCTTATTCATGCAGAAACCCATTTGTTTCTGTCAGCGTCTTAGCAGGATGATAAAAAATAGCGCTCTGCCAGGATTGGGTAGACTGAGAAGGATTAATGTCTAAAATCAGTTGTTAAAAAAGATACCTGTTTTTGTCCTCACGCAGCTTCACATTTGTCTGAAGCATCCAGCTGAAACGAGAACCTGAAGCCAACGAAGCTCCAAACGTTGTTTGATGCCAGTCTTCAGTTTGAAACAAAAGGCGGATCCGTTACTTCGGGAGATGCGGATGCTGTCAGCCAATAGCATGCACGAACGCTGTCACGTGACCTACCTACTAAAAATCGGCGATGTAGTGAAGCCTCGCATTTTGAAGTGTGAATAAGCGACGGACTATTGTATTTATCTTCACAAAATCTCTTGAATCAGCAGCGTTCTTCCTCCTCTGCCTACCACACACTTTCCAGTGATATTTTTTCACTTGTTTCCCTGACCTTTGACCTTATCCCTTGTATTTCGATGCAGCTGAACAAAGAAGCAAACATCTAACTGGTCATGGGTACGCAGGGATTGGTCGCTCACGGCAACACAGTCACAAGTTTCACGTTTCATTTGCAGGTTTTCAGCTTTAATGTAGATGAACAGAATTAATAAGAGAAGTAATGACTGGCTCATTAAAAGACACTCAGACACGTGGAAACTTTGTGTATCCACATGTGGGTGTTTAATTTCTCCACCTGTCACTTCCTGTTGTGTTCCACAGCTTCATATTTAGCTGTTTTGACTTGAGCCGGTGGGTTCCAGTCAACGTCCCAACAGGATGTTAAATTCAGACGCTAAAGGTTTTATTGGCTTGTTTTCATTGTGAGGTTTAACCTGTGATTTGTCAGTCGATGTGTTGGGCTAATCTTCTGCGTGGAGTTTAAAGGCTGATTTACGGAAGGCCACCAGACACTTATGACGAGTGCTGCTTGACAGAAATGAGTCATCGGCGCGTTGCTTTCAATTTATGCCTGAGTTGAAGGTTTTAAAGTCATCTCCTGGTAATTAAAGACCCCAGGTGTAATCTACACCAGCAGCTGTTTGTCACACAAATGGAACGCTGCATGTAAGTTGGACTAATTTATTGCCTGAATCCACATTGATTGATCGACTCCCAATCTGTTTGTGAGTGGCAACCTCCCTCGTTCACACCGCAGGCTTGGGAATAAAGTGTCTCGACCTCATCGGGCTCTTAGCGTTATTCATTTTTATCCTATTTGTCTTTGTGCCTGAGCATTAAATCTAATTTCAGTTCCTGCCATTCCTGCAATCAGCTCATTCCCACTCTTAATTTCCCCTGTCCATACCTTCACCTGCAGCCGTTCTCTCGTTAGTCTCTCTATTAACCGGCCGCGTTCCATTCGATCCTTTCCAGGTTGTTCTGCCAGTATTAGTGGATTGTGTTTGCCTGACCTGCCTGTTAGCGTCGGTCTGCCAGTTGGATTAATTTACTAGTTTAACTCACAATTAAGATGAAGTGAACTGTTTGTGCGCGATCGTTCCCGTGATGTACTTTTGTGTTCAGGCCTGCCACCAGTCATTACACAACAGAACATGAATTAATAAACACTTGTGGGCTCCTCCTGTGGAGCCGAACGGCTGCTGCCAGCCTGGTGAAGATTGTTTTACCGGCTGACGTCCTCTCAGGAGTCTCCGCTAAGGTGGGAGCTGGTGTGGACTGATAGCTGTCTCCATGGTGACATCAGAGAATACAGCAATATAAATCGTGATATGTGCATGTCTGACAGAAGCAGTGGACGGTACTACAGAAAGCTTCATCCACCTCCGGTTACTCATAGCAGGTTCCATCTTTGAAACCATTTGGGACATTTGGATAACCGGGATGTTCCAAACGGACCTGCCTGGTCCCATCGTCACCAAAGTCTTTATAGAATCTATAAACTTTGACTCTTGACATTGACTCAGTTGTTGTATCGTTGGTGTCCTGGAGCTTTTATGCGTCACTTTGTCATATTTTATCAATGGAAGGCAGGCTGTTTCTTCCCCTGGATTCACGTTGAAGGAATCATCTCCTGAATTGCGTCGGCAAACCAGCAAACAAAACCCCTGTGAAGAGCAGCGACGCGCAGCGTGAGGCTTGAGGATGTTTCTTTGTACCGTAAATGCTATGGGAAGGAGGGAAGCAGCGCTGCAAACTAGCTCATTTGTAACTACATTTTTTTTGTCTAAGGGAACCGATTTTTATCCTGCTATTATTAAAGAATGAAGGCCGATAATGAGGCTTTGCAGCTTCTAAGAGGTGCAAATGAGCAGGTCCATATTCCAGTGTTTCAAATTCAAATTTTGTAAAAATGCATCTAGATAGAAACCATTATTAAATATCACCTCAAACTGTTGAAATGATTTCATAAAACATACTCACATTCACTTCCCAGGAGATTTGACATGAAAAGCACAAACATTTGTTTGATATTTGTTGTTTAGCCAGTAGTGTTGACGCTGAGTGCTCATCATGCAGCCAATTAGATCTCTCTGTCCAAATGGGAGCTCTCACGTCATTGGCCAGGAACCATGTAGCTGACTCACTGGGAGAGAGTTAATAGGACCAGGAGCGGTTGGTTAGCTGCGCGGCTAACCAAGGTAGCTATCCCAAATCGGAAATGACATTAGTGGTGGATTCACCGATTTCCCTCATTCTCTGAGGTTGTGCTGGGTTAGCATCAGTTAGCGGCTAGTTTAACAGCAAATAAATGTATTTCTTCATTGGGAAACTGTAAATCACTGGAGTTTCAGTGCAGCAGCCGGAAGACACACAGGAGGGAAATATGATCCATAATCATCAGGTTCAAGGGAGGAGGAGAAAACAGCATGGAGAGAGAAAAGAACAGATGAGGAGGAAGGTAGGAGTAGAATGGAGGGATGGGAACACATCAAACTGAGTAGGATGGAGAGACTGAAAGAGACAAGAGGCCAGAACAAGGTAAGAGCAATCCAGCGCTCCTGTGGGTGGGGAGCAGATGTTAATTTCTGGAGTGCTCGGTGCCAAAGTATCTCTCATAAGAGGAGAGCAAGTACACATTAATATATACTCAGCAGCAAATGGAAAGAAAATGAAAAATTTGATATTCCAATCCACGGATCTTTAAAAAAACCGTCATTCTTTTGAGTTCAGAGTTTCATTCACCTTAAAGTGAACCTCGTCGGTACGTTTTTATCTCTGGTTTTCTTAAGATTGGCCAAAGATCCAACTTCAGAAAGGATGTGTAAAAAAAATTCATTTGAATGAAATAGTATTTATAATGAAGGCCACTGAATAAACCAGAAAATCCCCACAAATCCTGCTGAAGGTCTGAGACATTCCCAGTGGAGGATTCAAGCCTGGCTGTCTTTCCCACTTCATTAACCTGAGCTAAAATCTGCACCCCTCATTTGACTCCCAGATTTCTGGAGTTATTTGCCGTGTTCGGTCTGAAGCGACCTCTGATCTAACAAGCGAACATCAGACTTTATCTCTGCTTGTGTTGCCTTATTTATCACCACGAAGATGCAAATGCTGCCGACTAAGCAAGCTCACCTTCCAGCCTCTTGTTCTGGTCTCCTCGGAAAGGAAACAAAATTACTCCGGTCACCTTTCAGAACCTTTTGGAAGTTGTTGCCGAAATTGTGTTTCAGGTTAAACATGCAGACATTTGGTGATAGGTCTAAAATTTCATAACGTCTGAAGAGAAACAAAACAAAATTTCCTATTTCGTTTCAGAATTTTCTATTTTAATGGGAGGAAAATGTAATTTAAGGGTGCGCATGTGTGTGTGTGTGTGTGTGTGTGTGTGTGTGTGTGTGTGTGTGTGTGTGTGTGTTGGTGGAGACACACTCACAAATACACGATGCTAACGTGACTGTAAACCTTTCATTGTGCTGTCCTCAGTTTGGAGACATTGGAATAGCCCCGCCCTCCTAACATCAGTGGGCGGGGCTATGCATTGCTCGCTAATGTTTAGTTTCTCAACTGAAATCCTTGTGTCTTCACTTCCGTTACAAAACCAGGCTCTCACATTAGCATACAGCTAGCATTTAGCGGACACTCTTGCTCTTCAGACATCCCCCCGGATCTGTGCTAAAGTTTGGGGCCCGCCGAGGAGAGCGAGGGGTGGAGGATGTGACATCATAACAAATTATTAAAGCGAGGGGGAACATCTTAAACATTTTTGGGTGTCTTTTCATCTGTATGTTTCTGTAACAGCAAAACTGTCAGAGGTAGTGATCAGACGCAGGATGAACAAAACAAAGCCTTATTAAAAGAGAAATAAAACCAACACTGCAGCATGCATCCAGGCTCTGGGGGGGCGGGGGGGCATCAGCTCTAAATATCAAAGAGACAACACTGTGCCTCGAAGTAGAATGTCATTGTGACGCTTTATAGGAATGAAAGTTTTACAGCGAATAGATCACAAAGACTGTTTTGGAACAAACTGATAAATGTTTTATGGATGTTTGTGAGGATTTGACGAGATGGAAAAGTTTTTTCGAAAGTTTGAGATATTGGGAAAAGGAGGATGAGAGGTTCTGGAAAGACTGGATATAATATTGAGGCAGAAAAGGAACCAATTATAGACATAAATGTACAACACATGATGTTACACAACTAGACAAGACTGGTTCCAGTCACTCATGGATCTGTTGACTTTGTACATTTTCATTGTTTCTTTGCTTCATTTTTTCTCGTCTCTTCCTGAAGTTGTGTTTTCATAGAAGCGGTGGAACATATGAATAAATCAGGGGATCTGACATAAAATATTTTGTAATATCACTTTTGAGTTCTTGAGATGTCCTGTCGGTCGCTATTTTATCAGGATTTCTGATGCAATTCCCGAGTCATGACTGAAATTCCAAACCAATCCGTGCCCACTGGGGGGCTTTTCCAGCTCTGATCTCTGTGTGTCACAAGATGACGGATGGGGAAGAGGATCCAGTGACGTTCAAACGACATTTAACAGGTTAAAAGGAACATCACAGGCTGAGATTAACAGGTAAACTGTGTTTTCCTCTGTTGTTGAGAGATGGTGGATAAAACAGGTGAAAGATGATCGATGGAGGGAATGTTGGGAAAAAGAGACTGGATGCTGGATCAGTACGAGTCACTTTATGACTGCTGAATTGTCATAAATCAAAGCACAATGATGGAGAGAGTCTTTTTGTCTCAGTCTGAAAGAATTCAGCCCCCAGGTGCTCATAAACTACCCTCGCCTCCTACGGAAGCCCTGAGGGGACAGAGTGGAAGAGAAAATATTGACAACAAATTCTGATTTAATTTTGAAAATAATTTCAGGTAAAATTCTTGGAAAGCACAGACGAGCATGTGAGCCCTGCGGGACAAATTTATAACAGACAAAGACGGTGAGGGATTGTGATGCTCATCCGTTAGCCGAGAGTTATCCCTGGAAAAACATCTGCCGGATCTTCTGATGGCGACGATGACAGACAAGAGGCGGCGTAGCCTGGAGATCAATACATCTGTGGAGGCAGGGCGACCTCAGAATCTGTTGCAGCGCAGGAATAAACAGGTAGATCTTGTTTCCTTGCAGCATCTGGATCTGTGATGTGAACATAGTTATGAGTTCCTGACTGGTCTTCGTTTGCGATTCCCTGCACACAAACAAGCAGAATTTAAATCAAGACCAGATGATGACGGTTCCGTTGGGTATCGGACACTATTCTTCTCAGGCTACTGACCAAATAAAGGCATTTTCATCATACCAGGGGTCATGTCTGACTTTCAATCAGGTCGCCATGGAAACACCACTGATTGTTTCTGTGGAGTTTTGGAACCAGGAAGAGTTCTTTCTCTCTCCAGACGAACTGGACCTGGATCAGCCACCACGTGGTACCAGGATAGAGGATGTTTCCATCAAACACAACAACACAGAAGCGTCACACTTTGTTTTGGATGAAATGGAATTGGTCCCTTTGTGCGATGCAGCCAATGAAGCAGCACAACAAGAGGCGTGAACCTCAAACGGCCTCATTGTTCCTGCAACTGGTGATGCAACAAAACATGGTGAAAACGTTTGAAGTGTTTGTCCATTATAAGGAGCAGGAAGTAGATTCCATCATGGACGCAGTAACTCACCTGGTGTCCATCACCTCTGTGACTAACCCGATTGGTTTCTCCTGTTAATGTCTATTATGTGATGATGTTCGGATTTGTTTAGTCCTTTATGAACCAGATGTTTTTTTCCCTCTCTTTAATTTAATGACATACATCGCAAAGTCCTCCAAACAACAATACAGAATAAAATGCACAAAGAAACTTTAAAATTCTGATCATTCACAAATCAGGTAAGAAATTCAAGTAAATGATTGAGTCAAATAAAATGCCGTATTCTATTCTTTATCTCATAATTTGTGTTTGCATCCTTTTCCCGCCCCTTTTATACTATATTTTACATTTTATATCTCAACCTTCATCCCACAAACTCTCCAGAAGCTCGAGGACGTGTCCTTCAATCCTCTGATGGAGACAGAAAGCAGCCGGTTAGCGGAAAGAAAACAGGAGGATGAAGCTCCTCTACTTTATTTTGCGCCATCGCTCTGCTAAAGCTGTTAAGGTGAAATCAGTGTCAAATGAGACAATAAGAATTAAAATCTATTTTATAGATCACTGAGCTGTTTAATATAAATTCATATGAACTTTTTTGTCTGCAGAATGTCCTGCGTTTAGTTTTAAGTCCCTGCAGAGACAGTTTGGTCTCAATGGTCTTTCTTGTTTGAAAAGAAAATCGTGCCCCCCCCCTTCCACACACACACACGTACTTAAGATTTTTTTTGTCCTAAATTCTAATTATTGATGTGCTCTTTGTGTCAATGTTGGAATGAAATACAAGCTCTTTTATGTGATAATCTGGTTTGGAATTTGTTTACCTGGGTCGACTTTTGCATGAATGAACACGAGTAAACAAGAAAATCTTGTTTTTCTGTTTGATCCTGAGTCACACATCGATCATCCTGAAAAGGGACGAAGCCTAGTTTAAGGAGAGTTCACTGAAGGTCGCTGAGGACCATCGCGTCAGAAACCCTGCGATATTACACCGTGTCGTCCAACACCTGAGGAAGCTGGAAGCTGGCCGCTGGGTTCACTTCTCTGTTTGACTGACAGCTCATTTCTTTACTTGGAAGCCACATTTTATATATATATATAAATATATAAATATTTAATAGATAAATATATAAATATATGAATATATAAATATATAAATAGATAAATAGATAAATAGATAAATAGATAAATAGATAAATAGATAAATAGATAAATATACAGTATATATGTATTTATGTATACACACACACACACACACACACACACACACACACACACACACACACACACACACACACACACACACACACACACACACATATAAAAACCTGAGTGAATGTTAATTGTACATGAGGTTCTCATCGGTGTGTGAAGTCTTTCTTTTTCTGTAAAACCAAACTCTGTGTTTCACCAACAAACAAACCCAAACAGATGTTTTTCCGTTTTCACACTCAGACTTCTGAGGTTACAAAAATAACCTGAACGTACACCGCACACACACGTGAACCATGAACATTAACAAGCTACATGCAGACACCAAACACAACGACGGTGGAAGTGTGAAAACATGTTTCAATGTGTAAATTAATTGATAAACACGTAATCTTGAAGTAGAAAGTAAAAACAGAGAGGAAGCGTTTGAGCAAACGTACGTTTATGGGTACACCTCTGCTTGTCAGGGGGCTCGGGTTAGGTTTAGGATTAGGATTAGGATTAGGGTTAGGTTTAGGGATAGGGTGAGGGTTAGGGTTAGGCCTTCAGGTGTGTGGCCAACAGGCCTGTTTAATGGTTGAAGTGATCTCCAGCTGTCTCTAATCAATCCTACCCCCAATTTAGAGTCAGCTCAGAAACAGTTATTCTGAAATGCTCCTGTCAATCATAAGAAACATTGGAATCTAAGATATTTGTGATGACTGGAATGTTCTAAACACAGCAAATGATTGATCATTGACTTTTATCTTGAATTCTGTGATGAGAATGCAGTGAAAGCAAACCGGTTTACTTTAAAATTAAACAATGTCAGTCATAATGACAATCCACCCACTCCGCCTGGCAACAGAGCGGAAGGAACCATCTGATAGGACGTAAATAATTCAGAGAAATGGATTATCTCAGTTTTATGACTGGAGCTTAAAAACAAAAAAAAAGTGGTGCCAGCAGGGAGAGAGAGATGAAGACTGATGCGATTACACAAACACAAGCACACACGTACTCAGAATTAACAAGAAAGCAACACAATGGAAGTGATATTCATTTACAGCTGTATGCCAGCCAACGTTGGCCTAAGAGGCTAAAGAGTTAGCGGTGCCGGGTTGTTTCCGGGTTCTATTTTAATTCTTATACATTCTTATTGGCCAAGACGTCTTCCTTTCGTCTTAAACCCATCTAAGCTATCGCTGACAGATCTCTGGGATTGAACTACCGAAGCAGCGACACTCCATTTACTTGTGTCGTTTTTCATTTATATTAAAGATAACTTTCACATCCAGCAACGAGCAGTTTGGAAATGCATTGCTTTGCATGAAAGACGCTTTCGTGATGCAATGAAGCCAAATTTATTGACATGATTAATAATCGTGTTCAATCTGTGTCTTTTTATGCTGCGCTTGTCAGACCAATGGATAATCCTTGCAAAGATAAAGATGCTTAAAATCTGACACAGAGAGGTTTTTTTTGCCCATAAAAAATGCTCTAAACTTTCAGCTTGTGAAAAGAGGGATCTGTGTTTGTATTTTGGTCGCATTTCGAACTTTTTTTTTCCGAGCAGTGACTTTTTGGAGCTATAATAAGCTATAATGAGATTTTCATTGCCGTGTTAGCTTAAATGACTAAAATTAACCAAGAAAAAGGGAGTGTTTCAGGTGCGGGGAGCGATGCATGTTAAGGAGGACACTCTGTACTCTCCGAAATGTCAGAGTTATAGCTGCTTTCAAACTTTTTATTTGTTTTCCCCTTTGTTCTTTATCTGTCTCCTTCACTTTCTTACTTTCTCATTACTGAATCTCATTCTCTTGTTAGCGCTGCTTACCCCCATTTTGGGAAAGCTTTTTTTTTTTTCCTGACTACGCTCACACGCTTCTGTTTCCTCCCTTCTAGGTTTATAATAAAAACCTTTATCAAGGCTTTTAGTTTCAAAAATTTTTTTTGTGTTCCTATTCAGGCATCCCTCTGAGATTCTGGTGAACTAAGAGGACCCAGTTACACAAGGACTCCCTTAAAGTCTGGGATGAAAATGCTGCAGTCAAAAAAAAAAAAAGAGAGACTCAAAATGGAAATGTGAGGATAAACATGGAACTACTGGGACGATGTGACACCAATAACTTGAAGTGAAGTTTGAAAAACACTAACCCCCCCACAACAATGCAGATTAAGATATTAATAAATACATGGATGCAGGGGTGGGTCTGGTGATGGGGGTTACAGGCAGGGTGAGATTCGTTGGAGATGGAAAATGAAATGTTTCATGTCTTTTTAAGTTTTTATTAAATATGCATATTAAACTGTTTGGAATTTAGGTTCATAGGGTTTACTGTTAACCTAAAGTTATTCCTGTTGATTGCCTATTATCTCATGATAAAAAAAAACCCAACAACTTTTGTTTTGTTGACAAATCTCACCCTGTGTTATTATTATGTTATTTTCAAAATCTTTTATAGTGTGATGGTGATTGGTTGGCGTTATTTACCGACACCGGTCTGCTGAGATCTCGACAGATCGCTCAGTTATCATCAGCTGATGAGTTTCTGAGGCGTGAAATGAACTGAATTATCAGGACATCAAAGGTCAGAGCTGCTGAAAGAACAACACACACAAACACACAAGCACACACACAAACACACACACACACACACACACACACACACACACACACACACACACACACACACACACACACA
>NC_090781.1:18306259-18396259 GCF_040054535.1 Antennarius striatus | reverse complement strand
GTCACATGATTTGATCAATGACAGTAGGTCAGAGCACTAGCTATGATCTTTGACCCATGCAAGTAGGTCAGGGTAACATTTTGAATTTAGGGATGTCGTGGCATTTAGCAGTCTGTGACTGCATTGGTTCTTGTTTGTTGACCTCAAACGGTCAGCAGGGTGGAACCTGTGGAGACGGGGAGATGACGTGCGGTGCACAATGATGTGAAATTTCATGCACTTTAATGGCCGCGCTCGGAGAGGCCCTCAAAAATAAGTGCAAACACCTCAGCCGCTGTCATGCAGCGAGACAAAGAACAGACAAGAAGACAACCATGGTTTGAGAGGTAAATAGTCATTTTACTCGAGTTGACGGCGTAATTCTGGCGTGTTTTGTGGAAAAAGCTGCTATTTTTGTTGAGTATAAATGTAACCTCCAATGATCTGATGGGGAATGCATTCCCCTGTGGCTTTTGTTGGCCTCGGATGAAGGAGACCGTCGTCAGGTCATCAAAAACACAAGGCAGAGAAAAGTGTGAAAACGTTCCCTTTGTAGGCTCAGATTCCCAAGAGTCTCTGCTGCTGGACGCCGCCGATGGAGTCCCAATCAGAAGCCGGGAATCTGCTTCTCCTCAGAGATTAGAAACACAACAGGTCTTCCTCCAGAGCTGCTCCCACGTGTTCCCAGTGAACCCCCCCCCCCACCATAGAGCTAGGAATACCGGCAGCTCCGATCCGACGCCGACATGGTTTCCCCATTAGATCACGACCTGCAGAAGTGTTGGCTCGATGCTGACACGCGCCGAGGGGCGAAGCTTAATGCATTACATGGAACACACTACTGTAAGGGCTGAGGTCAGCAGGAGACACAAATAGAACAGGAGGCCGATACCACAGATGTATGTGTCATTTAGACGATCCATCAGCTTCTGTTCAATGATGAATAATTGACACCGTTTCTGTCATTATATTATTATATTAACAAAGACCCTGATGGTGATGTGGGAGTAAGAAGGAGGAGGAGGGGAGAATTGGGTTGTAGGGTGACTTGAAAAGCTCAACCACAAACAAGAACCAAGGCAGTCAGAGACTGCAACATCCCACGACTTACCCTGACCTATTTCCAGGGTAGGTCAGGGTACCCTGAAAGGTATGCACTAGCTGTGACCATAGATCAAAGCTGTTGAATGGGTAGATCAAAGCTCTAGCTTTAATCTATGGTCTTACTCACACTGGCTTTGTCCCTCGTCTTTCTATCTTATCCAGTTCCTGAGTGTAGAAAAGTTGAAATTTGACCTTTACCTAGTTTTCTCAAGGTCAAGGTCATCATCTCATTTTCATCCCCTTTGCCGCCCGAGTAATCTGCTTTTTATTTGATCTTTCTATCTGCAACGGTTGCGAAGATATTTGGTGGACTAACAGACGGACGAATGGACGGACACCGACAATAACAATACATCACCACTTTGAAGCGAGGTGGAACCATTTACCGAGTGTGAAACCTGCTCAGTTTATCCTACGTATGATCTACCATGTCAGCATTTTTTTACAACTTTTAACTTCAAGGCTTTAATCAGGGAAACTGTCCATAAATCTGTCCGGCAGTTTTCATTTCCTTGCTTAAAGCGTGATAAAACGATCCGGACAGTCTCTGGACTCACTTCAATTATGAATATTTTGCTCTCTGTTCATTCTTCCATCGAGTCGGACCGTATTAAACTCATGTGATTGTAGTTTCCCCTCATCTTACTGTGGATTCGGGGCTTTTATTCTTTTTATATGGTTGTATTTTGATGGCACATGCACAGACTATATGAACTCAACTGTAGATGAGCACCCTGAGGCCGTTCCAGAGAGTCAGTCGATCTGGAACTGATTTTTCTTTTTTTTGCCTTCCCTTGTTAATGAAGTGATGAGTTCTGTGGTGCAGAAATTTGGGCTTCCCACTCTGGCAGAGAGCGTAATTAGACTTCTTATGATGTAAGGGTGCTCAGAGGTGATTGCTTCCTTTTTCCGACTGCAATCCATTCAGTGAATTTTTATTTATGCGGTGCATCAAAACACTCCTATTGGAGGAATGTTCCGATTTCAGTCCGACCTCTCCTGTTTGAGTGGCTGCAGCTAGCGTTCCTCCTCGGGTTGTCGGTGTTTGATGTAAAACACGTTGCTGCTAGAGACCGACGCGGCAAAGTTGCGACAGATTCTAGCTTCAGCAAACTGCTACTTGGAAATAAAAGGATTTATCCGACGAGTATCAACACTGTGAATTCCTTTGAGAAGGGCTTGAATGAAACAGATGTTGATTCATAAGTACAAAGTCTGGCCCTGCAAGTTTAAGTACCTCCAGCAGCAAAAAAAAGCAGCAGTAATCCAACATCCTTGAGGGTTTTATTCCGCCATCTTCAATATGTGTGTGCTGACTTTCCTCAAGCTAGTGAATATGGATAAACAGCAGGAGCGAGCGAGGAAAAGTGCTAATCAGCTCATTACTTACCCCACGACGGAAAATAAAATCCAATAGCTGTGAATATTTCAAAGGGGTTGTCAGCAGGGTTGAAATGAGTATTCGACCAATTAGATTGCCTCGTTCAGTCCCCTTGATATGCAAATGAGCTGTACAGCTGATATAAATGTATGCATAACTCGTAGATAGCACCATGTGGTTTAAATGGGATTTCTGAACAGCTTGTTCATGCATGGCGGAAACTCAAACAGGTTGATGTTTGTTCTCAAGTGTGTTTTAATGTGGTGTGTTTTGCAGTCAAACAGTGGTTTCCATTAACCTGCAGAGAAGTCATGGCTATAAATTAAGATTAGTGCACAATGGGGGGGATTAATTGTTAAATCACTTGGTTCGGTCTGATGGGGCGATGATTGTCAGCTTCTGATGGAAGATGTAGGAATGACCTCCAAGTGTAAAAAACACACTCAGTTATAAAAAAGCTCCTTTGAATAAGAGCAGGTCTGCACCGACTCTTTATAGAGATCAAGCAAGAAAAAAACAACCTTGAACAGGAGGAAATTACAGTTTTCTGTATTTATAATAGCGAGTTAAAATAGCAGCTACACGAAGCTGACCATTTTTAGCATTGGCATGATAAAAAGAGCCGTAAGATGATGTATATTAAAATATTACATGTGGCTAAAAAGAGGCAAACAGATATAGCATGCTGACAAAGCAGGCCTGTTCTGCTTGTGTTAAGGCATCTCACTGCATTTATGGCTTCACCAACACCTGATGTTTCATTAGCAACATTAGCATCGAACCAGTCTAACCAGGATACAAAACTGAAACCATAAACTGAAAGAGGCCAAAAGGCTATACAATGCAACAGGTGAACATCAGGTGAGTCATCGGTGTTTTAAAAGTGATGCTTAAGGAGCGAGGGAAGAGCATAGAGGACTTGACATTTTCCTTACTTGCCCCAGGTGGGCTGGAAAAATGCAAAAATGTGTTGGAGGCTCCCCGCGCCTCCTCTCTGAAGGCTAATCTCCCTGCTGCGCTCCTCTGCACTCTTATCCTCTGTGGAGCACAGCGGTAATCACTCAGCTCCTGAACACAGACCAGATCCCCATGTGTCACACCTTAAACTCCTTCATCAAAGAAGCCCTTAGAGGAGAGATACTGGCTGTTCCACAGACCCTCATCAGTCACTCCCCGTCCGTGGGGTCCGGATCGTACTCCCGTGGGTACGTCCCTTCAGCTCCCTCCATTCAAGAACTTTACCACTCCCTGAGTTTAATTCTTCCTTTCATTCGCATCAATTCTTGACAAATTGGCTCACTTTGGGTGTTTGCCTGCATGCATACAAAGTATGGAATTAAATGGGCGACCTATGCAGAGGCCAAGCGTCTCTGATCAGAGGCACATTAACCAACAGCTGAACGCTCACAGGACGTCCTGCGTCCACACCCATGTGTCTTAAATGTGTTCGCTTCAGTTCAACTGATGTAAGCACCGGCAAGGCCACGGAAGAAGAATGCAACCCATTAGATGGATTCAAATGGGCTTTGCTAAGAGGGGATGTGATGCAGGTGTCTGTATCATTAATGATGTCATTACTTCATCACGACCCGCACCAATCCCTCAATCTAAGTGCAGTGGTAGAGTTTAGTCATTTTGAGCCTCGGCGCTCCGCGATGTGAAAAAAAAGAAGGGATTTTGTTCCAGATATCCAGATATTCCAGATGTATGTGTATTTGTGCATGCATATGTGTGTGTGTGTGTGCGTGCGTATGTGTGTGCGTGAGTGCGTATGTGTGTGCATGCGTGCGTGTGTGTGTGTGTGTGTGTGTGTGTGAGCGAAAGGACGAAGCTTTCTCCCTTGTAATGAAAAATTGATTTTGTCTTTCTGTTATTTACGCTTCTCATTTATTTTTATATATTTTTTATTCATTCAATTTCTCGGATATTTTAAAAACAAATAACTGGCTTGACAATAAAAAAAAGTTTCAGATATAAAAATAATTAATTTTGCTCATTTCAGGCTGAATTATTCAGAGTGTAGAATAATGGAAACCTGGAGGAAGAGGAGGTTTCGCTCTGATCTTCATCACTTGTGCACGAACCTTTATTGTCATGTTGACAATGGATTTAAAAAAATAACACTGATATCCACTTTACATAGAAACGATTTCTTTGTCACACAACACCATGCTGAGCGTCTGAAACTGCATTCCACTTTTTTACAACCTCCATCACATCCATCTTTTGAATGGAAAACAAAACGATTATGTATTTCCAATAATATATTTAAATATACATGCATAAAATAAATTAGCTGTTGTTATTAATACTTCCATTTAAAATACTTGACTGTTATCGCTACGTTACATCAGTGTCTTCCTATTAAAACTGAACTAGCCTATTATTTTCCTCGACAATGCAGAAATTACTTTTTTTTTTTATCACCTAATCTGCAGGATTTGTGCGTCCATCGAGCTCCAGGAGAGGCAGCGACAGAAAATATGAATAAATGACTGGAAATATTCCGGAAGCTCGTTGGTATTCTGCCTCTCCGACAACTGCTGAACTTGGGACAGATATAATGAAACTTATGGTTTTTGTCAGGCATAATGAATGAAGCTGAGACTGGAAGAAGAGGGAAATGGGTGGAGGAATGGAGCAGACTGAGGGGAAACACAAGACAGATGAAATGAAAGGATGAGGAAATAAAAGAACAAATGCAGCATGGGTGAGATGAGAAAAATGAGGAAAATAAACAGAGACGAAATTATGAGAAATTAGGACAGGAGGTGAGGAGGTGGAGACGCAAGGAGAGCAGAAAAGATTAAAAATGGAGGAAAAGGCATAGATGAAAATTAATGAAGGGCAAAGAACGGCCTGAAAATTGTGATTAAAAATTTGAATCTAAGGGGAGATAGGATGAATGGACAAAAGAAGGAGGGAGTGCAGTAATGAGGTCACTGGGATGGCAAAGAAAGAGATGGAGAGTGGATGGAGAGGAAAAAATGATGGAAGGGTGGAGGAAGGATAGAAAATATGAAGAAAACATTGGAAAGGGTCAAGGACAAGGAAAGACACACGCACACACAAATCGTAAAACCTCGCCAGCGCCCTCTAGAAGCCAACTTAATGAAATAACCTGATGACGACAGTTGGAGGGACTGAACTCCAGAGGTGATCAAAGATAAACCCAGGAGAAGATCACATGATGGTAAATTAAATTTAGAAAGAAGTTCAGAGGAGTCTGCAGGAGTGGATTCTACTGTCGGACCCTCCTGTCTCACATATCATCCCTCATTTATTCTCTCCATCTTCTTTTTTCTCTGCATCCTTTCCCTCCTCCCACCGGCAAACACACTCCAGCTGGTGACTATACGAGATGGAGAGAAAGACGAGAAGATGAGGTGGGAGGTTTCACAGCGAGCTCGATCAGTGACAATTAACTGTGGGTAAAATGTAGACGTTCAGAAGAGGAGGACGGGAAGCCAATCAGTGGGAGAAATGAGATGGAGGGAGGAGGTGGGGAACAGGCGGAGGGAGAGATGGAGAGGACTTGTGAGAGATGATACAGAGAATTGGATGATAATAAGTGAAAGATTGGCGTTCGCACTACGGGGCTATAAAAAGTTCTCCTCACCTCCAACTTCTCCTCACAGGTTCTCCTCATTTTTTCCATCCATCTTGCAGCATTGTTGGACCTACAGGCAAAAATAACTTTTCTTCTTCTTATCTTCTCGTGTTTGAGGAGCTTCTGATTGGTCGGGAGAGACAATTCTGATGACGACAGACGCGAACAAACGATTGTCGGCGACAACGACGACATCGCCAACGGCGTCTGATGTCGCTCGTCTGATTTCGTTATCGATTACTCACTGATGGCGTGACGGCACGCGCCGTCACGCCATCAGTTCACGGGTAACTGTAACAACAGCGGAGACGTTGAAGTCGCTCCAAAGTCACGTGACACCTTCTTTTAAAAAGCTATCCGGTAGCTGCTAGCACATTGGGCGTGCTAGCCGTTGTTAGCTTAAAGCTAAGATAACGCTAAAGCAACGACAAGCACCACAGTTTCTGCCGTGCAAAAAAAAAGAGTAAGAAATCCAAACTGTGATTTTTTTTCCATGTTACACGCTTAACACGATGCATTTTGCACGCCTCGACGGAAACACGCCCGTCTGCATGTTTCTTTACATTTTCGCCATGTTTTATTCAAACTCTCCGGTGTGATTTCTCTCCCAGGGGTTTCTTTATCCGTCAGCGCTCATTGGAACCGAGGAGACCCGCAACGGGACGCTAATTATCCGAGGCGGTATGAACGACTGGGAATCGTAAGTAATGAAGATGGGGTGGGGTGGGGAGAGAAGAGAGAAGCAGTAGAGGTGATTAAAGAAGAGACGGAGGGAGGAAGAGAGGGGGAAGCGAAAGAGTGAGCGCTTACATTAAAACATCATTTATGAGACGGAAAGAAAGACATAAACAAAAAAGAAACGGAGCGTTTAAAGAAAGAGAGAGTCTGACATTCAAACGGCGCTCCTTTCCATCCTGACATTAAAATTACATTTGGATTGTCAGGCAGGAAGCAGAGGGAGGGGAAGAAGAATGAGTTAAAACAAAACATTTAAAAGTTCATTTCCCCTCCTGGGTGAAGAAAAGAAGGAGAAAAACAATCAAATCGGCTGATTTTTGTTAGCGAATTAATAAACTGACAGGTTCTACACGCTCCAGGTCAAAGGTCTCAGAGGGGTCACATGAGCACATCGACCAGCACTGGCTGGTGAAGTGAAATCAGCGGCCGTGTCTTCCACGTGTGACACCAGACGGACCTCATCCCGTCGCCTGGAGTATTTTAAGTAACTCTTGCTGCAGATTGTCGCCTTGTCCCGGTGCTGTCGGGCTGAATTCCGGTTCCTCTGCGCTCGCCTGAATCCTACCGTGGTTTTGAAGCACGATTGCTGAGCCCCTTAATGCGAAGGGGATGTTCTAAACATTGTGTGATGAGGCTAAAAGCTCCTGCGAGGCTTTCCCTTTAGTGAAATCATGCCTGAATGTCCCGTTACTGTCAGCCTGCATTTACCCATCTCCTCAGCTCCAAAGTCTGATTCGGAAATATTTGGAGCAACGTTCCCGGTCCTCCTTTTCCTTCATCTCTTTCACGTCTCTCATGTAAAGTTGGGTGGTTGTTCTATTTGCATCTCGCCACACACATCTGCTCATCCTCCAATCATCGCTCATTCCAGCTCCTTGTTAAGCGGCCCATTCCAGTTGAGGTGTTCTAGACTTCCTGCTGGGTTTATCCATCCTAACTTTTTTTTTTTTTTTTGCTCCCCTGTTGAGGCATTTCTTCTGATTCATTTGCATCCAGCTGCTGGGTGCAGGCTGCCTGTGCTCAGTCATGAGTTGCTCATTCGAGGTGCGAAGATGCGCCGCTCACAGCGGTAATGATGTCACTGTCGGGGTGTCGGAGCGTCTTCAGGTGTCGGGGTCATCGAGGAATTGGATGCAGCTGATTCAGTGGTGTAAAAGCAGCTGTTTCTGTTCTAGAGTTTCACTTCTTTCACTTGAGCTAACAGAACCGAGTTTACAGGCCTATAAAGATCCCCTTCAGCTGTTGGATGTTTGTTCTTCATCGCCCTCTTCCTCACCTTACCGCTATGACTTTTGAGCAGAATTCTAGATGAGCTCTGAGAGGAAGGAAGCAGGAAAAACTCCAACATTTAATTCAGACTGAAGGGGCTGGACGGAGCCTGAGCACCAGAAATAATCAGAACTTAAGGGAACCTTTAAACCCGCTTCCTATCATTAATGAAAACGTGTGCAGAATCAGAATCTGAAACGCTCTTCATTCTCTCCCGGTTTGAAACCTAATGCTTTCATTTGAACGTCTGAACCCTAAATGCTAATTTAGTTAGCAGTCCAACCAGAGGGGCGACCCCTGACCTTTGAGTAGCTCTCATTGGCCCCGGCTCAGAGTCGCCGCTGTCCAGCAGTAGAGCCGGGCTCTTCAAAATAAAAGCACGGCGGAGTCCTCCTGGGAAAACATGACCTAATGAATATGTTTTAACTCCAGGTCGGCGATGAGAACGCCTCGTGAATTCTCTCATATAGCGGCGGAGGGGGGGGTGAGGATGAGGAGGAGTCAGCGGCTGTAGCCTGCAGTCATAATACAGCTGCTGTTTGCTTTGTGTTCAATCTCTTTACACAACGATTATGTTGATGAATTTGGTTATTAAGGCATATTTTGTACAGGCCTAATGAGATTTGTAATGAAATGAACAGTGGCCTTATTTAACCAGCCCCACATCAATAATTTATCACCTCATCTGAACATCAAACAGCTCTTTGAGCTGGTGATTTTACCCCCCACTCCTCCTCTCCAGCTCTGACACCATCCTTTCTTTCAGCCTCATCGGGGGCCACTTATTTCTTTTCACCAGACGAACGGGAGCGTCGCCATGTTTTCCTGGGGGGCCGTGATCCCATAGCGACCTTCCGTGACGTGCGCCGATTTTTGTGTTTTCCCATTCTGAAGGCTATCGTATGTCGGTTCCTTTTCCCCTTCTCATTACTAATACTTACACAGCTGTAATAGCCTGAGGAGGTCATGGCGATCGGACGCTTCGGATCGCTCTCAGCTTCTCTCATCCTCACCGACGGGCGGACTGGAGGGACGATGAAGAGCAACACCACCAGTCTACGGCTTCAATACCGGCCCCCAGAGGCCCCTAGCACTCAAGAACACCTTGATGGAGGGATCATTACTATTTATAGGAAACGTGATGCTCGGTTTGTCTTGACCTGCCTGAACCATCTCTGTCATGTGATCACGAGCAGATCCGGAGCAACAGAGTCTGGAGACGAGCGACAAATATGAGCACCATTCATATTCCTTTTCTTCTTTTATTGCCCCCCCCCCCCCGCCTGCTGGTTGGTGTACACACAGATAACCGGACCTGAGGGAATACACAGGACATCAGACGAGTCCCTGGAGACGTTGAGTTTAATAATGCAGAACGTTCCTGCCTGAACACACAGTGTGATCAGTAGAGAAACTGTCCGGGGGGGGGGGGCAACCGACACCACTGGGGGAGACAAAGGCCTTTTGATTTAATCCAGTCAACACGCGCAGGAGAAATAATTTTACATACAGAACACGTATTTCTGCTCAGATGAGAAATAAACGGACTAATGGAAAATCTATCACATACTCAAAAAATTATTCTGATTCATTTTACAAAAGAAAAAAAAAATCACTCCATTCAGGTGAGATGAATTCATATTTGGGTTTGTGAGGCTGGGACGGGCCAATCAATCAACGTGTTTATGAACAGGACACACCCACTGGAGCGTTGGATTAATTCTGTTTGAGTTTGTTTTTAATTTGAAGGTTTAATTATCAATATTCTGGATTAGAATAGTTCCAGAATAAGTGAGAAAGAGAGAATAGGTGGAGGTTTAAAGTGATGCATCTCCTTCGGTCACGGAGACTGATTTGAATCTTCCTTCACGTTTTACATCGGCTGATTGGTCGACGTCTGTCAAACGTTTCCATGACAACAGTTTTACATCCGGTTTAAAATAATTCTCCGATCGTTCTGTTAATCATTGCCTCATTCTCACCATAAAACATTACATTCTGATTTCTGAAAAACTAGGTTTAAAAAGTCATTTTTGAGACTCCCACCTGCTGGCCAGGAGGACAAATTGCACCCCATAAATTGATCTATCCCTACCTGTTGAAGCTGCCACCTGCCATCCCTTTGTGTGTTTATTGTCCCCCTTTAGCGCCCCCCCACCCGCCCCCTCATCGACTCCCAAACCAAATTTATACTCCTGCAGATAAAGCCTGGTGAAAATCTGGAATTTTCAGATGCCGTGCTACCAGAGCGGGCTTGACCCAGGAACACGGCGCCGTCGCGAAGAAGAGGAGGCCGTGTGAGGCAGATAAGGAGTGCGAGGGGGGGAGGGGGGCATGTGTTTGTTTGACCTGTTTTATCGGAGCTAAATGGACATTTGAATTACACACATTTTTCCAAGGTGACGCAGGCATTTTCTGTGAATGTGCACCTTCAGTCGTTTTCACGGCTGCTGATAAGCAGAAAAATGTTGAAGCATCAGGACATTAGTGGGTTGTGTGTCCTTTTGTGTGCAGCGCAGCTCATTGTGACGACTTTACAGCTCCTGATATACAAAGAAAACAGAGCTTTGTGTGAGAGTCCTTTCCACGACAGACCATTTTATTATGATAAGCATAATAGAATGTCAACCAATGGGTATATTCTTGGTGTGTGTGTGTGTGTTTGTTAGTGTTTGTTAGTGTGTGTATGTGCGTGTTGTGATAGCAGCATATCTCCCACAGTGAAGACACTAGAGAGGTTTTCATTACTGCTCTGATTCTACTGTTGTATTAGTAAAATTGGACCGGGTCAGTGGAACTTTCCTTTTTTTTTTTTTTTTTATAGTGTGAATTGTGATGTAAGCAGAAGTTCCTGCCCAATCACGTCACACGTGTGTTACACGTCTAAAGGGCTAATTCTCCGGTGTGTTTTCCGCTGTGGGTTTATGGATAGAACCACCCGTCTGTTGTGCTTCCTGGGGGGGTGGGGGGGTGGGGGGTGGTCATCAGATCCCGATAACAAATTGAAAAGTGAAATTTCCCCACAATCTTCCATCCGTCTTACTTTCTTCTCCTTGTGTTAGATTCCAATATCGGGCGCCGTGAGGAAGATTTCCTTCTCCTCTCCATTCGTCTGTCCTCCAGTCACTTTCTTTTTCTTCTCTAAGTGAAAGTAAAACCATTTATTCTCTCTCTCTCTCTCTCTTTCTCTCTTTTCCTTCTTGCTTTTCCTGCAGTTCATCTATTGTTCATATGGTTTTATTAATATGTCTTGGGTCATGCCTGCTGGGGGGGGACATTTCGTGTCAAGCGGCAGGTGAAAGGTATTCTGGGACTTCAGGATATATAATTCACGATGCTGCTTTAGGGTGCATGAGAATGTGTGTGTGTGTGTGTGTGTGTGTGTGTGTTTTGGGGGGTTTTCACAGGTACCCAGAGGAGCATTTTAACATTGCACGATCATGAAACATTCAAAGCGTCACATGCAGGTTACTGACCCCCACATGAAGCCAACAGACAGGAAGGAAAGGCTTCGACGTCCGACCAGCGCCGATCAACTTCCTCTCTCATGAAACATTCACAGAACAGAGAAGCAGGAGTCTCTGAGGCCGCGGCGCTCGCCGCCTTCTCCAGCAGCTGCTTTAGCGTGATAGCGTGCTAATAAATTCAGATTATGGCTACACCTGCCTTGTGTTCATCCCGTTGAGTGTTGGTGCGTTGCGGCGAGCGTTGCACGGTGTTCTTGAGCCACGTTCACACACACACACACACACACACACACACACACACACACACACACACACACACACACACACACACACACACACACACACACACACGGGCTTCGACGTTTCAAAGCTTCTCATCTTTGAAGTATTTATGTGTTCATTTTCCAGGTGGAGGGAGAGCGAGAGGAGAGCCGGAGATCAGAGGAGACAGGAGGCGAAGAGCAAAGGAGGGGGAAACGGGAAAGAGCAAAGCATGCTGGGTAATAAATAAAGAGGAGCGCAATATAAAAACATAGTTCTTCTTCATCACGAAGGACCAGCGGCTGCCCTGACAACCCCCACCCCGCCATCCATGAGTCCACCAGGACCAGAGGAATAATTAAATTCTGGGACCAAACTGTTTAATGCTTTAGGGAAATACCACCACCAGCTGTCGCCCCCCCCTACCCCCCAGGAGGGATTCCAGGCCCTGGAGGTAATAGCAGAGAGAGGTACCACAGATTTAACAGCCTGTTCGCGGGTAAATTTATGAGTTCATTTGTCACCAAAAGACATTTGGACAGATTTATGCCAGGATTCCTTTCTCTGGGCGTCTTCACATGTTTTCTGTTTTCGGCGTGTATTTAATTGTGTTTATGCTGCGAGAAACGAGAAAGTTCGTCAACGCTGGTTTAAATATTTTACTTCTCAGTAGATGTGAACAGACGAGGGGCTCACATCTTAGTGAACCTCTCCTTTTTGAGCATCCCGTCAGAGAATCTGGACTCCAGTCCTCCCTGCAGCCTCATCCGCGGAATTTTCATTCCTGTCATCTTGTCAGGTTGTGTCGCTGGAATCCTCTTGGGTTCTGTTCATTCCAGTAGTGCACATAAAGGGAAGCTGAATGCATGTCAGAACTAAAGATCCCGTTAAAACCACAATCGTCTTGATTTTCCGATGCGGCCTGACAAGGAGAAAAAGGTCGACGGGGATCTGACGATTGGCTGCTGCGCGATTCACGTCCGCAAATTTGCTCGTCTTTGTTCGCAGCGCTCGATAATCTCACTGAGACATCGCTGGAAGGTAAGTGACAAGTGTTTTTACAGAACGAGGAAGAGGAGGAGGAGGAGGAGGACAGGACTAACAAAACACTCAACTGGTAGAGATCAAAAGTCTTACATCATCGCCAACATCGCAAACAGCTCAAGAGGACGGAGGGAGGAATCGGTGGAGAGAGAGAGAGAAGAGATGAAAGAGTGAAGACGTTGCAGCAGAGCTCAGAAAAAGTCTTTTCATCAATTTAAGCGTCGCTCCCGACAGAAAACGGCGGCGTGTTTGAACGCCTTGACGTGTCGGCGAAGCGGTAATTCTCTGGACCAGAATTCCACCTGACCTGCTCTCAGTTGTGTTTTTGTCATCTCATTCGTTTCCTCGTTGATGTTACGGCGTTCTCATCCCAAGACGCCACCGCTTATATTTAACGTTCAAGCCATGATAGTCAAAGTGTGATTATTTGCCGACAGATAGACAGAGATCATCTCTCTGGTGTTGTGAGTCGTTAAAGATTGTGAGTAAAATTTATTATCGGCTCAGTCGATCAATACTGACTAGATGAAAACGTAGGGGTTCCAGTCTCTTTATGGTGACATAATGGGGTTGTTTCACATCGTGTTTCCTCCACAAATGGTTTATTATTCCTACTAAACGTCAGATTTCCACTCAGCGGCGCGTCCATCCTTCAGCCCAGACCTTGCTAAAGAAACTGAACGTGTTCAATATGTTTTAGTGGCGTCTTTTCACACTGATGGCATGTGATTTGCATCAGTTATATACAGATGATCGCAGTTGTCTTTGATGAGTAGATATGACGATGCAGAATATGTACTACAAAGAGTGTTTAAAAGGCTGCGTGACGGATGGAGAGTGGCCATGCTGTGGCTCCATATGTTCGTGTTAACTTCAGCTGAGGTTTGCGTGCCGGGCGGATCTGGTGGCGCCGCGTTCAGACGGGATTAGAAATGGCAGCTCCAAGTCCTGCCAGAACGCGGCTTCTAAAAAAAGATGAGCTCCACGCCGAGGCCCCTCCTTCCCAGACCTTCCCGTCAAGAGAAAAACCCCCAAAACCTTCTACATCCAGACGTCCTGCCGACGCGCCCCGAGGTGAGATCCCGCAGAGAGTGAGAGGGAATCTTTTATGTCGTCTTGAATCTGGAAAAAAACAGACACACACACACACACACACACACACGGCGCTCTTTTCATCTCATCAAGGCTTTTCATTCTCAAAGGTGAGCCTCAGATTCGGGTCGGTCGGCCTGGCGGCGATTCTCGTCCGAGCCGTGCGGTCGCTACGTGAGGGCGGAGGACGCTGGCACACACAAAAAGGAACAACAGGAAGTCGTTCGGCGCATGAAAAATACATTACAGCGTGGGATAGGTCACTAGTCTCGGCAGGCGGGTCGAACCTGGACAGAGGTTCTGTTCGCTGCAACAGGAAGTGTCATTAGTCACACCTGTGTGTGGTGGGTTGGGCGGGACAGACTGACGGCCGCTTCCTGACTCTTTCCAACACACCTGCGTGGATGCAGTCCATCACCCGAGGGTGCTATTTCCTCTAAGCGTCTTTAATGTTTAGCTCAGCCGCCGCTCTCCGGGTTCTGCTCCGTCAAAACCATCCGCAAAGTTCTACGGCCATCGACCGCCGCGGCAGCAGCTGATTCACTAATTATCCTCTCTCAGAAAGGAAGGCTTCTAATTAGTGAACCGAGCTGCTGGAACAAAAACCTGCAGAGTGATCCATGGCGGCGCTCCGGACACTGCAGGGATGGGATTTTTTTTTTTTTTTGGCAGGGCTAGCTTTATTGCATTTGCAGATTCCAAAATTTCTCACTCGTTAAATCCTTGAAGGTTGAATCTGAACCTCTGCGGTCCTCGTAGGAGACAGAACAATCCATCAACGCGAAAGCCACCAGGAAAACAAGTGAGTAAATAAAAGCCTTAAAATAGGAATGATTAACTGTCTTCCTCTTAATACAAACGTAAAACCGTCACGTCTCCACACACACACACACACACACACACACACACACACACACACACACACACACACACACACACACACACACACACACACACACACACACACACACACACACACACACACGCACACACACACACAAATCTAGCTGTTCTTATTCTACATTTGCACATTAGGACAAAAACAGCCCAATTCACAATGACTGGTGGTTGCGTCTCCCCGGCGGTGGGAGGCGTCGGCAGTTGGTAAGCCGCCGCTGTGAGGGAAGGTTTCATCAGCGAGAATGTGAGGAAGAGCTTTATCATGGTAGAAACAAAAACAAACGGGGTGGGGGGGGGAGAGAAAAAGAAAAGAAAAGAAAACGAAGAAGGCATTCTTGGAAACGACGCTCTTATCCTACACCTCAGAAAGCTTAATCTCATTTCCACACTCGACTGTGTTCGCGGCTAACTAGTCTGCGCTGCTTCCTGTTGTTGTGCCTCTTCAGAAGTCAACCAGGGACATGATGATGAAGAGGCAAAAGCGGAAGGCATGAGGGGGGGGTGAATCTGCAAAAACAAACAAGCAGAATTTTACTTTTTCTTATTAATTAAGTCTCTTTTTTCTGCGATGCTGGGACTTTTTGGAGCGAATGCTATTTGCTAATGACTTGGCGTGTGGGATTGTGGCTACATGATTAGCAGTAAATTAGCTGTGGCCATGAGGGGGTGAGATGAGGGGAGTCGTGCACCGACGAGCTATAAAAATACAACTAGGTTTACCAAAAAAACTCCCCCAACTGCAAAAGGAGTCCAAACAAGACAGTTGGGGGGTAGAACCAGAACTCCCTGGAGGGATTACAGATAAATGTAGTTTGTTTCCATGGCAATCTGACCCCAGATATGGATGGATGGATGGATGCCACTCCAAAAATGACGCATTTCAAGATGTTTCAACTGAATTGGATTGTTTCTTTAAAAAGGTTTGACATTTAAAAGAGGAAACTCCACCTGCAGCTTAAGCTGCAAAATCTCGCTCCAAAATACACTAAAATGAAATTTCATCCCTTCCACCTCTCTTAAACGCTTCATTGTTAGCAGCGCAGATTTAAAAAAACGCATCAAAATACCTCAAATGCAAATGAAGCTAATCCAACTGTTGCGCTCGGCGTGAGGCTCTCTCGATAACGGCGTCGGTAAACATCCTGGAATTTAAATGTAAAGAGCCGTAAAAACCTGCTTGCTCCGGAGTGACACGGAGGCTTATCGGAGCTCTAGAAGCGACATGAAGTAAACATGAGTCAGCGCCACATGAAGGCGGGCTGGCCTACATTCAACGCTCGCTGCTCCTGGGCATGAAATCTAGTCCGGAAGTTCTGAAAGAAGATTAAACATGAACGTTGTTCCTGGACTCCATGCTGGTGAAGGTGTCCAGGTGGACACGATGGCAGATGGATGACCTTCTGGTTCACGAGTCTTGAGACATCCAGCAGTGAAAAACCCACCATGAATGATCCAGGATCCATCGGATCGCCACGGAAAATCAGGTTGACGCTTCAAAAAAATGCACAAACACAGTGATTAGCTTCTGGCTTGTCTGTTTGGAAAACAAAAAGTTTCAGGATTTCAATTTTCCCCATCCAAAGTTCCAAAAACTATTTCAGAAATACCCTCAAGAAACTTCTCCTGTAGTCCAACATCACTTTTCAGTTATTTGTGGAACAAAACGACAGCCTGCGCCGTGCATCCGTCACTGTTTGTCACATTATTCCATTTAATGGCAAACACCCCCCCCCCCCACACACACACACACACAACTTCAAAAGCACATGTTTGGGGTTTTTTTTTCTTTCTCGCAGCTTTTGAAATTAGCCATTTTACTTCCAATTCGCCACGTGATAATTGGCGAAAAATTCCCTGGACGGAAACCAAGAGATGGAGAAGGAGAAAAGTCTGAGGAAAGAAAATGAGAGAGGAGTTGAAACGGGGAGACGGGGAGAAATCCGGGCGAATTTGAAGCGTCTGAGAGTTGGGGAGGCTAATTAATTTCCCAGTAGTGTGGCACATTTGCTGGAGGCCATGTAAACGCTCTCCTCCCCTCCGTAGCACGGCTTTTAAAGGGATCAACCGTCTATTTAGCTACAGATTATCGCTCTGTGGGTTTATCTTCCACCCCGAGAGCAAAAGGGGGGTGGGGGTGGTGGGTGGGGGGTAAGAAGAAGACAAGGAAGGGAAAAAAAAGGAGGAGGTTCAAATGTGAGGAGAGGGAGGAGAATATGAGAACGTAGGGATGGACACGTGTTGGAGCTGCGGGTTACATGGATGGCGGTGGGGGTGCTGGTGGGGTCTTTCAGTTTTCTGGGGGAGGGATGACAAGAAAGGAGTCCGTGTGATGTCTCCAACAACGCGTGTAGATGAATGACATGCACCTTCAGTCTGGCGCTCAGTCGTGACGGGATCAGACTCCAGTCAGCTGTGGGACTTGAACCCTGCTCCCACCGTTACCGATATCGTTCTGATTGCACTCATTATTTCACAACCTGGAGTCGCTGATGGGTGCTGGGTCACTGTGTGAAATCTTCTCCAGCACATCCCACAGTGGGGTTAAGGTCCAGACTCAAACTACCACATCTGTCTTCTGACCCTGATGCCCCATCACCCTGGGACAGTGTCAACCTGGTCTCACTGGACCACATGACCGTCTTCTGTTGCCCTGGAGATGGACCGTTATGACTCCTGGTGCTGGTGTCCTTGAGGCTTCACAGCCGTTTCGTCCCAGTCGGTACAGTTTGCATCCAGGTGTTCCATACATCCTTCAACCAGCTTCTCTTTGACTCGTCGCTGCGAGATATTCTAGAGTATTGTCTGTTGATAGGCTCACATGTGACACCATGTGACTTGATGGTATTGATCCAACAGGGATGAGGAGGGCAGACGCCGTCGACTGGAATAATGAATCCTCCTATAGGAAGAACTTTTTTTTAAATTAATTTATTTTTTCTGCTACTTTAATCGAAACACCAGAACAGAGAACGGTGAATAACACTTCACCAGGATTCTATCATGTCAGAACCAACTCAGAACACACAACCAACACCTGAACAGTGTTCTGATTGGTCACCTCCTTGCTGAGATAACACCCATCTGGCTAAGATGGGATCGGGTCTCCTAAGATCTCCCAGAGGTCCTGCACCCGTCAGAGAACCGGATCACTCGGGCGAAGAAGGAAATAAAACCCGTTAAAACTGGTGAACGTCGTCAGCGTGTTGTTGACTCGTTACCGAGGTAGCAGCGAAAGGAAAAGAAATTTAATTGAGTCCTTCAATGAGCAAAGCTGATCAGATAATGAATTGATTACACAGATGAGTTGTGGTTGTGATGGTGGTGGTGGGGGGGGTTCCGTTAATCTGATAATTTTACTAGGGGGTGGGGCTTGTCAGTGTTCATATAACAGATGTAACATTTAGGGCGTATACACTTCTGATTGAAGTGAAACACACACCGCTTTGATCGGTTTTATTGTTACTGGCATTCAGCCAGACCTCTAGAGGGGGGGGTCATGAATGTATGAGGATCTGAGAGGATCCCCCACCCCGAGGAAACACACTTCCAACACGTGTCGATATTTTATATGAGCAATTTAAAATCGCTCCAGAAATCTTACGGAGCCCTTGAACACAAAAAAGCAGCTGCTTACTCAAGGAGATTACGAGATTAGGAGATTAGGAGAGATTTGCACGATGAAATTGATAAACGTGACAGTGTGCTCCCTTTCATCGGATCCTCTCTCCTTCTCTGAGTTTCAGTAAATCTCCTGGGGGGGCCCTCACTGGGAGACATGATGCGTTCCCATCGGCGTTCCAATAATCCACAGAGAGTTCTTCCTGCAGGAAGCAGTTGTCCACGTTTGTAGCACATATTTACAATGAAGCATCCAATCAAAGACGGCGATGATGCTGTGATATTTAAATTTAGCTCATTATACCCCACATGCTTCACTCGTTGTCTCCCCTCTCTTCTTTCTCTTTCCTAATTCCTAATTCTCATTTTATTTATTTTATGCCCTGCGTGATGCTTCGCCGCTCTCAGTGCTTTATCGCCATCTGTTTTCTCCTCCTGCTGTAAAAATGAAACAAGTAGTTGTGGTTTTCCATCTTGTTCTGAGGCCGAAGGGAAGCTCGTATCTTTGAACGACTGCGTGTGAGAATTTTTTTCATTACTTAAATTATTCAAATTTCTATCTCTGCACACTCAATGATAATAACTGTTTCCAGTTTCAGGTGTAGAATCCTGCATCCTGCCAAGACTTCAACGTTCCACTTCGGTTTCAGGAAGTGGTCCGGATGAAGCTTGATGGATGATTCAGTTCATTTGTGAAGTAAACACATTAGCAGAGATGCATTTGACTCATCTGCTTCTTCGGTGGCAGTAATACACTCTCATCCGAGCCCCGTGGGTTAAACATGACCTCGTCAACACTTTCTCTGACTCATTCTGAATCAGAGAAAGTGCTGCGACGCACTATGGAGGAAAGAAACTTTCCACAAACTTTCTCTGAAAACCGTTCCTAGTAGGGGGGAACGGACTTCTCAGAACAACTGGAAAACTTGTGTTGCAGTGGAAACGTAAACTAAGATTTGTTTTATCCTGAAATAAATTCCTGAAAATAAAATCTCCTGGAAAAGCAGCTGCTGTCAATTCTTCACCAGATAAACCTCAGCACCATCCGTTAATCTAACGATGGGAATCCAATCTAACGCGCCATCCTGGGCGATGCATCCGTGCAGCACGTCAGCGTCACTCCAGAATGACGCTGCACAACCACGGATTTCTCATTTGGTCGCTCTCTTACTCACGGGTAGATGCTACGACGGCAGGAAGGAATTAGATGGATGATGATTATGATGGAGGAGACAGGTGATGAATGACACCCCTGTGTGATTCTGGGGTTCAGGTGAGGCCTGCAGCCTCTCCTGTTGTCACGACGAACCTGCCGCCGCCGGTCCAGACCTGATGTAATTATACAGATCTAGAATGACAGCTCTGAGAAGCAAAAACTTCTTCTATTATTACTCCACCGCTTTGTCACAAATGATCCGCCTCACGTTTAAAGTCACGCTTTTTGACTCATCCACAAGAAACTGGAAGAAATTCTGTGCACAATGTTGGGAACAAACTTAATAAAGGTTGTTTTTTATTTCTGCCTCCCAGCTTATCTTTTTTTATCGTGTTTCACAAGATAAACTGTTTGAGGTAATTTGCAAGGTCTTTCATTTTATTTAAATAGAATAAAGAATAAAAGGATCACAAAAAGGTAGTTCTGGCGAAACAGGGGAGTCTGCTGGAATGCATGGAAATATGTGTGTGTAAACTGACTGTTAATGTAGGAGCAGGAAGGTTCTTAACAAACCCTCAGCCTGGATATCTAATAATTCACATTCTAATGACCAAATGAAATATAGTTCTGAATACGTGGTATTCAGCTGAGATCAAGCACTGGCGAACACTGAAAAAGACTCATCCAAGTTAATTAGCTTTATTTTCTTCATCCTCAAAAGACATAAAGCCTCAAGGCTGCACAACCTCCAAAGTTACAAGCTTTGAAGAAGCTTTATGTGAAAATAGAACTATTAAAGGTGTGTAATCTTAGATTCTCACTGCCAGAGAGTCGTGATCTGTGGGTAAATGAGCAAGCAGCGTTCATATTTATATCTTGATTCATGCGGTGAACTTTTTAACTATAATTTTCTGTGAAGTTAAATAAAGAAAGTTCAGAAGATGAATCCTTTGGCAGGACGACTTTTTGCGGCTGTATTTTTGTTATTAAAACACAAGTACAGGCAAACCTCGGTTTCCGACCACAATTCGTTCCGGAAGGGTGTTCAAATAGCGATTTGTTCGAATTCCAAATACATTTTTCCCATTACAAATAATGTAAATGGTCTTAATCTGTTCCAAGACGCTAGAAAACTACCTTTTTTCAACATAATATTTTATTTCATAATGTCATTTATATATCAAATTGTACAGTAATGAAACATATCAAATAAATGTAAAAGAAAGAAGCAAACACGAGACAGAAAGAAAGAAAAAACATCAACATAATCAGGTTAGCCTAAGGTACGAGTTAACGTCGTCTTTTGGACAGAAGTTTACGGTACCGTAACTCCTACCACAGGCAATGGAACGCAAATTAAGTGAAAAATTATTGAATACAGTAAACTAAAATAAAAAGCACATTACCGTCACGTTTCCTCTCGACTTTTCTCGCCTTTTCTCGCGCTTGGCGGTGAGAAAAAGGAGTTTGTTTCGCGTTGGACTTCCAAATTTTGTTCGACTTCTAAGACAAAAAAATTCTGAATTTTTTGGTTGAATTCCGATTTGTTCGATGTCTGAAGCGTTCGAAAACCAAGGTTTGCTTGTAATAGAAACCTGTTTACATGGATGTGCAAAAGTGCTGCAGTATGCATGCCAGGGCAGTAGTAGGCGCTGCAGTGGGGTTGCACTGTGAATTGAAGGTATGTCAAATAGTTGCAGTCTAGAAATGATTCTTGAAAATGGACTTGAGACTGAGCTGTAATTGAGCCCCTTTGTTAAGAAGGTGGTGATCCTTGTAGGAAGTAATTTCACACTCTGAACCCAACGTCTTCTTTTTACATAATAGTTTCATTTGCCGTTTCGAAGTCCTTCTGGTCAACCAAACCAAACTCAATGTCTCACTGGGTTAGCTCTGCTGTAGATCCTCCACTGTGAAATAAATGGTTTCAAAGCCATGCATCAGAGATGTTTTCTCCAATGCTCTGAATTACCGTATAAAAAGAGGATGAATTAACGAAGCCCATGACAGGATTTAAAAGATATTCCTGATTCCGGCCAAAGCTCCAACCAACACAGGACGAAGACGTAGGGTGTGGCTGTTAACTTTTTGTCGATTGTGAATTATGCTTGACTCTAAATGGAAATGCTGCAAGGGAGGATATTCATGTTGTAGACGCTCGGTGAGAAGTGTTCTGGCTGGCAGGGCTCCTCTCTAACCTCAGCTGTGCACTGACCTGAATTGTGAAGCTAATAAATTGAAATTTCAGACCCCTGGGTACGCTGCAGCAAAGCATGACTGACTTAATGCCATATTTATGGGATTTGAAAGCATAATTCCAAACAGAATTCACTCAGTACCTGCATTAAGACCGCTCTATCACTCTGAAGAGCTTTGAGACTCGGACGTAAAAATCCTCTCCGGGTTGGAGGCCCAGATCCTTCAGATGCTATCGTTTCTTTAGACAGCGAATGAAAAGCAGTTCGACCCAACGGCTCTGAGCAGCAGTGTCTTTTATGTCTTGCATATTTAAAAGAAACAAAACTTTGTATAATAAGAGCCCTAATGTTGCTTAAAGATTAGAAGTTGAAAAGGTATTTTCATGTTCAACTTGGGTCACTAGCGTTAGCGCTAATTTAGTGTTTTGCTGGAGATTCTACTCAAACCTGATGAAGACATTGTTATTATCTCAGCTCAAAGTCAAATTTAGGAAGACTAAGACTAAGACGTTATTAAAAGACGCTTTTTTGTGATCTTGACCCACATTAAGAAGTAAAAGTCAACAGCATCTGTGACTCAGCAGGATGATTTTTGTCTTTTCATTAATTCTGTGTCATGATTGAATCCAAAAGTTTTTAAAGTACACTTTTCTGTAAATGTACAGTGGCATCTGTGTGTCATCTGCTGCATTCATGTCAAACGCTGGCCACAAATACGTATATGCAGAGGTCGCATTAATATTTTGGATTTAAGTGGACCAGATGTGATTTTTTTTTTTTTTGGCTAGGGAGTAAAATAAAAAGTTCATCACCTTTTGTTCTCAATTTTCCCCAAACCAAAGCAACAATCCAGAGTACAAATCCAACTAAACATGGATGAAACTCTGCTTCCTGTTCTGGTTTAGCTTAGCATCACCGACTGAAACATGTTACCACAGCGATTCATCAAGGAGGTTTTACACCGACTGAATCTGCCTCAGGTCCGAGCAGGAAGGCAACGTGAAATGATGATGAAGAAGCTGAACATTGTAACTGTGTGAGCGTCCCCAGACTGTCACCCTGAATAAATCTGCTCTGTTTCAACTCTTATTAAATCGGCTTAAAAATACCGGCTTGGAAACACGAAGCGGGCCGTGACACCGAGGGACGTAAATGTGTGTGTGATTGATATAGAGAGGTGGAAACTCTGGTAGCTGCTGGGCATTGATGTGAGGTGCACACACACACACACACACACACACACACACACACACACACACACACACACACACACACACACACACACACACACACACACACACACACACACACACACACGTGCAGAAACACACACGCACACACACACTCACACACCAGGAGTGTTAAGCCCTATGTGTTATTTTGAAAAGAACACTAAATATTCAGTGTAAGCTCTACCCTTGCCACAGGCTGGACACACACACACACACACACACACACACACACACACACACACACACACACACACACACACACACACACACACACACACACACACACACAATGGGTGGAGTTGTCTAAGAAGTGTCGGGTGAATCTCAGACGACTCGTCTATGAATCATCACCAGCTCTTTGTCTCGTTCTGTCCCTCAGGGCGTTTTGTGTCTCGCTCAAGGACACTTCCACAACATGAGCAGTCGCCAATGGCGCCGGATGTAAGGACAAGTTGGGAATGCAGATAGTTCACCAATCAGAACACAGCTCAGGGTTCTATATAGGAGGATTAGAGCACGACAATGGAGATAAACAGCTGGTTATGCAAAGGGAAAGTGGATTGACGTCATTGATCCAAGATCTTCTTTGGGTTTATTTTGGTGTAATTTGACGTAAAAGTGAGAAGAATGTCGCTTCTAGTAGGACACCCCACACCCACCCCTTTACCCCATGTGCAGTTTCTAACTTTATTTATTCAGGTCCCTAAAATCATTTATCAGGTACTTGACTTGTATTAGAGAGAAAACCATTTATTATTAAGTCAAGTCCTCAGCTGAAGATCTCGCTGACTTCGTAGCACGAGGCTAAAGACGCTGTAGATGCTGCTTGGTCAATAAGATATGCAGCTTGGTGCTCCTCTTATATAATGATCAGTCAGGTTCATACATGTATTCTATCCTCATCCATCCATCACCTGTGATCAGGGAGGCGGTGAGAAGGAGGAGGAGGAGGACGAAGAGGAGGAGGGAGCTGCTCCTTCTTCACTAAAAAATATATCCATTTAAATAAATGAAAGATGTTTCAGTTGAACACGTCCCTCCCTGTGGATGTAATGTAGACACATCCAACCTGGAAGGAGAGGGTCCTCTCCCCCACCTCCACTGTCTCCCCCACCTCCCCTGTATTCTCCAGTAGTGGATGCAGTATATGTATCATTGATGGTTTGCCAGGACACAAACGTGTGCCCCCCTCCTACCCCCCCCCCATGACAGGCACACACACACACACACAAAATAAATTATTGAGTGTGTTATCAGAGGTATTCTTTGCAGTCCAGCACTGCGTTTACACCTCAACTGCTTCGCTCTCTGCACAAGTGTGTGTTGTTAAAACAGTGTGTGTGTGTGTGTGTGTGTGTGTGTGCGTGTGCGTGTGCGTGTGTGTGTGTGTGTGCGTGTGTGTGTGTGTATCTAAACTAGGCTGCTAAAAAGCAAAAGAAGGGTTTCAACCAAACAGGCTGGATGAAGGACGCCTTAATCATAATCGTCAACAGCGTTTTGTTAATAAAGGCCTTGAAGAAATAATTAATGCTAATGGCGTTAGCTTGGTGTTGTGTCATTTGCAGTCCCGTCTGCTTGTTCGCCGTGCATTTAAGATTGTATAATAACCTTGGATTATATTGCTGCAGATAATTAAACTCTACTTTTCAAATTCCTGTTTTCATAATTACTGTTGCAGCTGAACCATTATGGGATGTCGGCAGAAATAACATGTGCATATACATTCACATTCACCCACTTAGCCTGTAGTTAACACCATCGACTGGGTTTTAACTGGAACTACAAGAGTGAGAGCACACAGAGCTAAGAATCTGGACCTAAATAGAAATCTTACTTCAATATTTAGAGTCCATTTCTGTTAAAGCAGCTCATGCTAACGTACTTTGGTTCTTGTGGCAGGTCATAAAAGATCATCGCTGCAGGCTGTGTTACAGCAGAGTATTAGCTTTGAGGGAGCTAATACTCTGCTGTTGTTCTATGCAGACAACAGAGTTATTTTGCTTTGGTGATGGAATCCCCAACGGTTCATCCACCTCCACCACCCTCAGGTCCGGCTTTCATGGTTGAGTATCTTATTCATGGAAGCGCCAGGTCTGCCACGTCTTTGATCTCCCTGAAGGCGCCTCTAAATGAGATCACCCTGCTCCTTCAAACACTCCCAGGAAAGGTGTTAGGTGTTACCAGGTTGGATCTGGTATTCAAATGTCTCTACAAAGACGAATGACTGTATGTGTAATGGGTGGACATATGACGGACAGCTACGTCCTGTAGAGACTCTCCATGTAAGAAGGGGGTTTTAGGGGAAGTCTGGCCACCTCCTTGGTAGCTGGGATTATTCTTTTCTATACCAGAACCAATCAGATGGTGTTTTGGACACATGAAACCCTCCTAGATTTGAAGATCAACAGGAAACATGAAGGAACATCCTGGCTCAATCCTAATCTAAGTCCTGTTTCCATCCATGCTGCCTGGAGGTAGCTTAATACTGACAGTGAAGGAGGTATCAATCCTCTCATCTGACAAATAGGAATAGGCTTTGAGTTTGAAAAGTTTGTCTCTGGTTCTGACGTGCTGGACAGAAAACAGTAGCAGCACGGAGTTCGAAGGAGACTCAATTCAGCCAGTGGAAAAATACTAGACTTCCCCACCTGGCTGGATTATTACAATGGATGCTGTTGTATCCGCGGCGACCTGTCGGCAGTAATGCTGCCGGCTGGCTGTGAGTGAAGACAGAATGATGGGGGTAAGCTGCCGCTATCAGAGTGTTAATGGAGAAATCTAACCTGTCTGGACAGCAGGGGCAGTTTGACTCCATTCCTCTTTGCTCTTCCCTTTCTGTTTTTCATTTCTCTTTCTCCTTGAAACATCTTCTTCCCCCCCCCTGTTCTGCCTTTCCATATTTTTTCTTTTGAAATTTCCTTGGTCTTCTTTTTCCTTCACTTCATCGCCCTCACTCTGCCTTTTGATTTGCAGCATTTAGAATCCCGTGAATGCTGTTATTGTAGAGCGTCAATGCTAATATGCTGCATTTGTCCTTATGGCAGACAGCGATAAGATTTACTCAGACACATGCATGCTGGCTCTCCTCTAGCCAGCGGTTGGCACTGCTATAAAGAAGGCTGAGTACCATATCAGTGCTCAAATGAAAAGCTTGGCCCTGGTGGAAAACAGTTGGTGACATATTTACATACATAGAGGAGCTGGCGCGGCTATTAGAATGATTGGCTGGGCTATAAAGACATTTTCAGTTTGCAGGGGTAGATTTGTGCTGCGGTGATATGAATTTTCACCTCTACCTCTCTCTGGCAAAACCTGTGACTCGCAGCTGACGATGATGAAGGTAATCACACGTACGAGACGTGTTCGGGTCCTCGCTCAGAAAAGAAAGACTGCCGCAGAGTGCCATAACAGTCCTGGATCTGCCATCCTACCCTCCCCCACACATCAATGGCATCGTTGGCATTTGAAACGGTGTTGACGAGAGATAGATCAGGAATCAACTGAGCCTTCAGTTGGCTTCAGTCATCTGATTAAAGCCGTGTCTCAGCTAATGAAGCCTTGTCCACACTGTAAAGGTAAAAAAAAATGAAGTGCAGAAGTGAATGCTGGAAGAAAGAAGTCAAAAGATAGAGTGATGTTGAGGATGAAAATATGTAGATATATATACAGAAGTTGAAGCTTCCAAACTTCGAGTGACTAAACTCCAACTACACTCTGGATCTTCTTTTTCTGAGACAAAGAGAGGGAGAAGAAGAAGAAGACGACGAAGAAGAAGGACAGAGTTGAGTGAATGTGTGAAAACCGTCAAAATTCACTGATTCCCAAGAGTCAACGAAAGTAAAATATCAGAGTCTTAATTATTCATAGAAGATAAGTCATCGGTCTGGCTGGGATCCTACCGCTTACTTACGCGTGTGTGTGTGTGTGTGTGTGTGTGTGTGTGTGTGTGTGTGTGTGTGTGTGTGTGTGTGTGTGTGTGTGTGTGTGTGTGTGTGTGTGTGTGAAAGTCGAACTAAAAGTTAAACAGAAAGTTGGAGAGAAGAGAGGGAGTCAGATTCACAGACACAAAAGAACATCTCTAACCCACTGACTTGTGTTCTTCTTGTGTCACTTCTCTGCAGGGACAAACTTTATTGGAATTTTATTCATTTTACAGAAAATAAAATAAACAGATTTAGCTAGTAAGAAGTCAGAGAGTGCAAGCCTCTGAGGCAGCTCAGAGGTTCTGTCCTGTCAGTGCAATTTCTGGCTCCCTGTGCCGCACTTTCTTTTTCTAAACACATCTGTAACGGAGCTCACCTCGTCAGGACCCTCTCATCTGGCTTAGTATGGATCACGTGATGCATACATGGAGTCTCTTGTGCGTCGGAGACCTCGTTCATCGTTCTCTAACGAAGTCCTTGGATGAAGACTGTCATTGTTTTTTTGGCCACTAGGGGGCAAATTCTAAATTATAAGAAATGCTCACACGCGCAGATAGATAATGATAAATGATTAATTAACATGATTTACATACATATCAAAACAAACACACACACACACACAAAAGTCTGTTTTCACCTTTATTTCTGGGACTTAACGACGGCAGGTGAATGTCTTACAGTGATGAGACAAAATCAATCCAGGTAACACATTCCTCCTCTCATTCGTCCTTCTTCTAGACTATTAACATTCCCTGCTTTTGTGCAAACGCCGGGAGCTGCAGCATGTAACTAAATTACACATCTCCTATATGAACCATGACAGCTTTACAGCAAAGCAACACATCTTTCTTAAAAAATTCCTCCTGAGCCACCGCTTTTCATCTCCCGTCGCAACATCACTCATCTGTTGAGTCCAAAGTCAAAGAAAGAACTGTTACCGTCTCTTGAGTTTCTCTATATATATATTTATATTTCTCAGCTGCTGGAGAACATTGATTTTTTTTGACAAACCTGTTATATCACAGAGGAAAATAGCACTTTTCTCAGCACTGGTGCGAAACAACACTGTAACTAACCCTTTAACTATAATTACCACAGCTACAACACATCAGCGGGATAAACACGATTGTGGTAAGACCCATCATGCTGTTCTGCCGTTAATTTAGAACTCCAAATAAAAACCAATAATCTACTGAGCCTCCTGGGCCTTGTTCCATTATGAATGAGCGGTCATGCTTCCTTCCTACATTACCCTCCAAACTTTAATCCACCAGTGTTTCATTACTGCCTTTTCCAGGCATTTTAATAACCATACACCGAGGCAGCGACTTGCTGGCTCCGTCCTCAAAGCCTGTCGGCAGAGCTGGGATCACTCAAATGTGTGTGTGTGTGTGTGTGTGTGTGTGTGTGTGTGTGTGTGTGTGTGTGTGTGTGTCTTTTTCTGAAGATGTCATTACGGCAACCATCGCTCCAGCAATTAGCCCAGAGTGTGTAATGTAATGAAATGATGTGTGTGTTGCTGTTTTACATGCACAAGTGGTACAAATGGTGGGGGTTCATTTGCATTTAAGAGTTCATAGCATGAATGCTTGTGTGTGTGTGTGTGTGTGTGTGTGTGTGTGTGTGTGTGTGTGTGTGTGTGTGTGTGTGTGTGTGTGTGTGTGTGTGTGTGTGTGTGTGTGTGTGTGTGTGTGTGTGTGTGTGCATGCGTGCGTGCGTGTTCTGCACTTGTAGGCTTAATTACACTTCTGCGTTTTGTATGTTTTTTTGCATTTACACATGCATTTGGGTGTGTTTGCTTGTATTTGTGTCTCCGTGCATGTGTGTGTGTGTGTGCACATGCGCGTGCATGCGTGCGTGTTTGTGTAGTGATTTACATTCATCAGCAGATTCTGTCTTTTGATTGGAGAAAATTACATCAAGACCCTGAATATTAATAACTTTGTTCTGTCTTACACTCGTTAACAGCCTGGACTATTTTTAGGGATTTTGAGTGTCTGTGTGTGTGTGTGTGTGTGTGTGTGTGTGTGTGTGTGTGTGTGTGTGTGTGTGTCTACATTCTGCCACTTCAACCATGACTAAGCACCACCATTCATTATCAAACTGTTACCCCGAAATCATCAATGAGTCGACATATTGATTTTTGCGTCACCACTATCTCGTAGTAATTTAATTTAATTTAATTTGATTTTAACAATCACTATCTTAGTTAACCGCTCCTTGGCTTTCGGTCAGTTAATTAAAAGCGGTCAGGAGTCAGGAGGCCGTGAAGGAGAAACGCTTGAAGAGTTTTAGCTTCCTTGTCTTTGAGTTGAACATCCTCCTTTCTAGTTTATCCTAGCGTTGCCCAGCTTAGTCTGGCTGCTGCAGTTTTACTTGATTTGTACTTTGGACCTCAGACCGCCTGCACTGATCTATGCATTGATAATGGATATATCATCGATCAAGTAAAACATCTAGCTTAGCATCTGTTTCTGCTCCAGATCTCAGGATTAAATTGGTTCCTGTGAGATTGTGCGAAACCGCCATATTATTTGCAGACTGTTTGATTGTTTACAAGTACATTGGAACAAATCAATAAACTGATGCTGAAGGAAAAGAGGAAGGTGAGATTTTGGGAGATTAGGGATCAGGATTGGGTGGCGATCCCACCGTAAAACATCCCACAGCAACCTGTGAACAGAGATAAATACAGATATTACCAGATGGGCATGTTTACAAGAAGCAGAAGCCAAAAACAAGATGTTTATAGGACAGAACCCATCTCTAGAGGAGGTAAACGGGATGGTTGCCAGAGAGATGACATACTCATAGAAGCTCCAGTGATGAATGCTGGGAGAGTCAGGTGATGAAACACCTGAACGTCACACCGCTTATGTAACCAGTTTGAACCGGTCACCTTGAAGGTATCTCAAAAAACATGAAATGATGGAGGGAAAGTTTCAGTACTGACCCCTTAACCCTAAAAAGAACAAAATGACTGATGGGGTCATATCTTATCCAATGATCAAATGACCAGGAAGAATTTAAAGGACCACACGATCTTGTTTTTACAGTTGCCCATGGCAACAGCAGGCCTGTTACCTGGTGAAAAAAATAATCATTAAAACAATAAGATTATACATTTTATTATAAGACTGAGGACTGAACCTCGCAGGTAAGAGGAGGAAAGAACCAAGATGATGGTTTTATTTTTGAGACAAAAGGGGAAGTGAGGAGTAAATGTCAAAGGGAGAGAAAGGCATCACAGCTTGAATGTGAAGGTACATGTAGACTGACCACTGTTACTGCGTGTTAAAAAAAAGAAGGAAAGAAAGTTTTTCACATTCGCTTTTTTAATGTTCAATGGCACATCTTGATTTCAAAGTTAAAATTTAACTAGACTCTGGTTAAATTCACAGCACTTCCATTCACACACACTAGAGCAATGTGACACCTAGCTACAGCTGAGAGACACAGGCGTGTGAAATTATGATGTAAATGTATCGCAGCATCAACAGCACTACGGCTAACAGGCTAATACTATCATATATCACCCATGTGTCTACACATACACACAACCTAAAGCTCTTAACTCTGAGCCCATGGAGTGAAGATGAGAAGCCAGTGCTGATGTGAATGACATCTTTTCAAATCAGTTTAGGATCCTGTTTATTTCTGCTGCCGCTGAACATGAACAGAACTCCAGGAGAGGAAATGTGAAGCTGAATGCCTGACGCTGTTTCATGTCCCTCCGCCACGGCTTACAGCGTGAGGGACGCTATTCCAACAAGGTGACATGAACATGTGATGAAGCCTCCTGCTAAAGACGCCGCCTCCCTGCAGAGCACAGCATCAGAATCATGTCAGTTTTCATATGGTGACAAATTAAACTGAAAACTCAGCCTGAAGGTGCTGCGTGTTTATTCAGCTCATAGCATCATCATCGTCATCATCATCATCATCATCCTCATCATTGTCATTGTCATTGGTGTAATTCTGGCTGAACGTAATATGTCAGATTTTAACCGTCAGGAGGAACAAGCAGCTGATCACAATGAATATTTTGTGATTCTATTATCAGTGAAAGTTGATTCGTTTGATCCCAATGATTCAAAAATCTGAAGAAAAAAAAGAGTCAATATTGGTCGAGAAAATGAAATTAACTGTAACCCTCTGATTGGTCGTGTGTTCTGCCCCATGATTGGCCAATGATAACAGATAGAATCTGTGATGATGTCATACCAGATCTGCTTTATAGTTCTCTGCTAAAACCTGTTTACTATTGATCAAGATTTTTTTTAAAAATGTATTTACTTATTTATTTTTTACAAAAGAATGCTTTACTATCATGTTAAAAAACACAGGAGATGAACATCAGGTTCAGCATCCCATCCCATAATAATCTCCCCCTGCCACACAGGGGTTTGTAGCCTACCTTAGGTAAAAAGTCCTGCAATAAACTTTACTCTCTCTCTCTCTCTGTCACACACTCAGACACACACACACACACACACACACACACACACACACACACACACACACACACACACACACACACACACACACACACACACACACACACACACACACCAGGATGGATCTGTTGGACAGTTCATTAACTGGTCTTGTTGAAACAGAGAGGCGGGGCCAGCTGAGGTTAATGAGGTCGTGCTGGGTGTGGTGAGGGTTTGACTGCACGCTGCTCGTTGTTATTCTGCAGCCCTGCAGCGGTGGCGGCGGCGGCGGCGTCCTCTGACACCACAGCAATCATCACAGCACAATGAACCAGTCCGATTGTGTCGACGAGGGAAACAAATTAGCCTCATTAGGCCAACACTTTGTTTGGGATTAGCGCCGGATTATTAATATTTCAAGCAGACGCATTCATTCGACTCACAGGGAGGAGTGGATGGAGTTGGGTTTTTTTTTTAAACCAGAGAAAGAAGCTTTAGTTACCGCTAGAAACCGCCTGAGTTTTAAAATTCTTTTTGGGAGACTCGACCCTGGAAACCCCCTGACAACAGACCCATGTCAGAAAACCTGTCGTTACCGCAGCGGCAAAATATACCCACAATGATGTATTTTTAATGTCGATCGGCATCCTACACATCGACGTGAAAGTAAACCTGTGGTTTGGATGAAACCGACATGTATTATTCAACATTTAGCCAACGCCTCAGGGGGCATCATGGTAAGGAAGACCTGTCGATCAGGCCTGGAGCCCTCAGGTCAGAAGAACCAGGAACCAGGAGTCCTTACAATCCACTTTGGACTCTTCCTTCATATACAGTAAAAGGCCATCATTGATTTTCCTCATGTGAACACGGACATCATGATCAGTGATGTCAACTAACTCGTCCTGATGCATGTTGGCCTACGACACGGCTAACCTCACCAGCAGGAGGCGAGGGGGCTGAATCGGTGCTCGGCGGCACCATCATGTGATCTGAGCTCGTCTCTCATTGGATCTCTGAAACAGTCCAGATGGGACTGTCAGCATTTCAGAACTTAAGGATTCAGAGGCGGTCCCTAAAGGAACCCCCACCGACGAGCGGGAGGTCAGCACTTCCTCCAAAGATCACCTGACTCCCCCTGGAGATGATAGATGGAAGACTCCATCTTTGTCCCCCTGTGGGGCAGGAGGCCACCTTGGACTCCAGCCATCGTTCACAGTGCAGGCCCACATGCTGATCCTCACCTCCCAAGGGGGGTCGAACCCCCCCCTCATCCGTGACCTTCATTAGGAAGAGCCTCACCACTGGGGGTGTTGTATCCACCTGGATCGGCCTCAGGTGAGGAGCCAGGATAGATGGGTAATGGGGTGGAGACTGGACCCCACAGCACAGTCCCAAAAAGTGTGTGCGGGGCGGGGGGTGGGGGGTGGGGTGTCTGCCGGAAAAGATATAAAGAGATAAACAAATAAATTTCTGGCACTGAATAGATTTATTCAAGATTCCTTCAGCAGCACTTGAAGCAGTCGAAACAACTTCATGCACATCATTTTACTGAAGTCCTACTTTTCACTTCCTGCTTTTCTCATCATGCCTCCAGGTTTGTTTCACATGAGGTAACCTGAGAATGGAAAAGCCGAGTGACTCATTTTTCCCTGTGGGTGGGTAAAATCACAGGAATGTGTGTCTGTGGATTGTAGCAGGGAATTCATGAAGGTTTGAGGCAGAAACAGGCGATGGAATCACGTGATCAGTCGTATCTATTGACCCACAAATCAATCATCTTGACTGTCAGTGGTGTTTTTTCCACCACATAGTGGTAGCCCGCCTTGAGTCAGTGTAGCTTCAGGAATTCACCTGCTCTGCATGTTTTTGATGGTGATAGGAACCCGGAGAACCTGGAGAACCTGCAAACAGAATTAAACATGGATCTCCTCGGCGTCATTGAGAACAACCTAACAGCTGGGATTCACAGCTTCATTGTGAATCCCCGCTGGAGATGTGGGAGGAGGATCTACAGTTTAATTTGTCCTTGTCAGTCAGCGATTTGTTGTTCCCAACGCGGCTCCCGCGGATAAATCGTGGATTTGCGGCGTCGCCTGAAACGACCGTCGACCAGCAGCTCCCACCTCCACACGCTGAATCGGTGCAGGTTATACGACCACATCGATCATTATTCTCATGGCCGGTCCTCCTGCTGACCACGGTTTTTGATAAGATGTAGAAGTGCAGCCTTTCTCTTGACCTCCATCCCTCTCCTCTCTGCCCCCCCTCCCCTCGCCACTGGGGCCTCAGGGTGGGATCGATCACTCTGCAGTCCCTCCATTAAGCACTCCACTCAGCACTGAGCCACAAATTGCAGCAAACTGCCCCCCACACCCCCACCCCAACATCCCCACCCATGTCCCTCCATCACCTCTGGAAGCATGAACTCATTTAAAAGACCAGAATCCTATTTTTCTGCTTTTTGTCATTTACGACTGACACACGTTGGGGAGAAAACATCATGAAGCTTCATATGACATGATGAAGAGCAAGATCAACAATATGATTCCATACATCACCATCATCCTCATCAGCTGAAAGTCACCATTTATTGGTGACACCTCAAAAATCTTATACTTTACGTGAATGAAAACTGAGACGACGTTGGGTTTTTAAGCATGGAGAGAAGTTACACAATACCTCTAGATAGATAGATATATACTTTATTAATACCGGAGGAAATTGCACACATCCACTGCTCAAGCATTACGTAATGAATGAATAAAGGACAAACTGCAGCTGTGTAGTGGGGCCAAGTAGTGGGGGCCACTACTCACAACGTGAGTACTACTAATATTAATAATACTTCATCATCGCTCAATGCAAATACACATAAACACGAAAAGAAAATATACAGTCGGCATCCAGGGAGAGATCACAAAGACGTCCCAGCTCTCATGTAATCTCATTTATGTCGAGAGAAAAGAATAAGTTAAATTACTTTTGTAAAAAAACAAAAAAAACAAAACCCAACATGATATCCCATCTCCTATTATTCCTATTGTAATCCCAGTTCAGTAACTGTGTCTTACATGAGTGTCAAAGATTTTTGTGGGTTTATCCTTGCTGCTCGGGGTTGTTTAGGTTCAGATTGTGATGATCTGAAATAGACAGAGGAGTAGGATCTCCCTTCCTTCTTAACCCATTAATGTAAATAAGCAAAATTTGTGATCCAAACGTCTAGTGTGTTTAAATCTGTCACTGCCAGCTGAGTGTTAGTGATCTGTTGTCTGAGAGACGACAGATTGACCAACCAGGTGTCACGGAACAGCCCTTCCATGGTTTAATTTTTATATATAGAGCATCTTATAAGACAAGTAGGTTGCACCTTAAAATAGTGACAACAGGAATCCAATTGGAAACTATTCCAAACACTACATAATGATTTTTATGCTGCCAGATCGGATCGAGGCGTCAGAGGCTGAGCATCGTTGAAAGATGTTTGGTTCCAGATCAGAGTTTCAAAAGGTTAAAGCATTCCAAACTCTGAACACAGCAGCAGAAAGATTAAACTTTTCCTAACTAAGGCACCAAATGTTCTCAGTTTGACAGTACCTGAATCTGAGCAGCAAAAGGTCTGATTAATAGTAGTGATACAGAGGATAATTAGTGCAGGGTATCACTGCCACACAAAAGAAGTGCAGCTAAATCCAAAGCGAGCCACCATTTCTACAGTTTAATTAAAATGACTGCTGCTGTCACATTAAAACCTCTGATTAAGTTTTCAGGCCAGAAAAGGCAGTCGTACAGGTCTTTGATTTTAATATGGCTTGGGTTACATTCTTCAACAAAAGCCTTCGCGTGTCCTTTGTGCCTGTGTCACGCCTCAACAAAGAACCAGCAGGTAAAGCGGTGAGGCGGCGTGTGGTATAACAAAAGCATTTCTTGGCTCTCCATTCACCAAAGCTCTTGATCCTCTTTCCTGCGGTGGGCTGGGGAGTTTTAGACGGTTGTTCTATTTCAGCGACAGCAGACGCCGTTGGAAGTACAGCCAAACATCTCCCAGCTGTCACTTTCCTGCGCAGATGATGGCCTTGTTTTGTTCTCCCACGTGATTCTTGGGAATCTTACTCATACCCGACTCTCCCTCTCTGTCTTCCTTCCCTTTCTTACTCGGTTTTCATCCTCTTCTAATTCTACAGCTCAGGGTTTTTTCCTCAAAGGTATGGGCTGCTCAGGGAAGGGCTTTCCATGAGCTAACATCGTTCCATTTTGCACCAGAAGGGGGCAGTAACCTATTCGAAGAAGCTAGAACAACACGCGTAACATTCTAATTGTAGGATTGTCTTTGTCTGTCATTCAACACTGCTTCGAGGCGACAGCGCTTCCCACTGCGCCACCATTGCCACCTTAGTTATCTCCATAACATTTAAAAAATGGCTAACAGTTTTTAAATGTTAGCTGTTCAAAGGGTTTCTTTGCGCCTCCTCAAAAGCACAAGGAGTAAACAAATTAAAAAGCAAAAGAATAATGGGTTAAAAGCCTCTGCCTTGTTTGGTTTGAAAAAAATAGCCCAGTTGAAGATTTTCTATTCTTTAAAGGAGCAATGTTTTCAGACCAGTGAAGTGTAAACCTCAATCCATTTTTAAAGATTTACTGAATAGACCAGAGCTGATCGAGTCGGTGTATCTGAGGCAATTAGCTTCAATGATAACTTAGTGTAGTGTAGATTTTTATGATGAAAATATACGGCTCAACCATAAAACAGTTTTTAGAACGGAGTTTGGTTTAATAGCCCATCCAATCTGAAGTCCGCTGGGAGTAGACTGAATTTTAAAACTTAATAATTCATCTGAATTGATCATGAAGCTCATGAACAGCATGAGTCTGCCCTTGATTTCTCGATAGAAGCCATTTTGTCATGTTTTCTTTAAATGTTTTGTGATCACTTAAATCACAAAGAGCCTTTTTCTCTGACTGAGAATGAATTGTAATTAAAAAAAGTATATATTTTAGTGAGTTAATACAATAAAGTGATAAAAATCAACATTGCAAATCGGTAACTACCTCTTTATATGGCACCCAGTGTCAACTTCCCCCCGTCTGATCTTTTTCCTCTTGAACTTCCTTTCACAGCTTCCCTTCCCAGTGAAATTCCCAGCCCAAGCACAAATGTCTGCCATGGTTTTGTTCGACAGCGGACTGGGACAGGGAAGAAGTCAGAAGAGTGCTGACGTGCAACAAATCAGCTATCAGACGAGCTCAAACCTGCAACGTCAGGAGGACAAGAAACATGGGACTGAGTCTGCCTGCAGGATTCTTCTTATTAATAATTTCAAAGTCTTGAAAACTTCTTTTTTTTTTGTTCCCTGACAGTTGCAGCTGCAGGGGTTGCTCTCATTATCATTTGGGAGCAAGTTGCTTTACTCTGTTCTTTAAGTTCATTATCTCTGACAGTCCTGCTCTATTAGAGTAAATTAAATATAGAGTGTAAAATATTTAGACTTAATTTTTTCCTGAAAAGTTGCAAAAGTTGCAGTTTTTGAAATCCTAAAAATCTGGTTTCCTGTTTACGAGACAGAAACAGAATTTTTGGATTCAGTCCAGAGAGAAGAAAAATGTGAGGCTGTGATACCTGGATGCACTTCATCACAGTTAATGATGTCCCTGAGTAAATGAAGAGTCCATCGAGCCTTTAATGATCTAATATTGATTGATGTAAATAGCGTGATGTAACCCAGTAAGAGGTGCTCATCTCCACCTGTTTTCTTCTCTGCTTGCCTCGTTGTTAAAGGTCACTAAGAAACATACAGAGACGGGGGGTTTCACCTTTCCACATTATTAGAAGGGTTCAACTACAGAAGCTTTACCATGATATGTAACATCAAGCAACGTAGGTGAGCATGGTTTAATGAGATGTATAGTTTGCCGTCATCAGCGTAGCACTGGAAATCAATACCACGGCTATACATAATTTCACATGTAAGTAGGAAATGAAAGGGAGCCTGAACTGGAGCCTTGAGGAACGCCACAGAACAGAGAAGCAGAGGAGGAGGAAGCCACCCCACTCCACTTTCCCACCCACAGGAACCTTGATAAAACATGAACCAATTTCGGTAATGCATAATGTCAGTTCAGCTTCACCCTGGAAATGTAGCATATTTTCTTTTAGTGGTTTCTGTCCAGTTTGAATTTTAATAGCTACTTGGACTTCAAACAGCCTCCGACAAATATCTGCCTGGCCTGTGAGCCTCTGGGGGGTCAATCTCAATAATGTGCAGAAAACTGAGATCTTCACATCAAAGTATTGGCTAGCGATATTCCTGCCAGTCAGCCCAGTGTTAGCGAGGATTTAAATTCTCACCCTATCATGGTGGCTGAACTTCGTATCACCGTCGGTATGCACACGCTTCGTATACATTCACAGCAGTGTCGACTTAAGGATGCTGACGGCTCTATGAAAAGTTTTATCTGTGATATTCAGAAGTACATCATGCACATTTGAGGGCACATCTATTTTCTCTCTCTGTATCTGTAACATTCAACCAGCAAACAACACCTTGCGGGAGTTTAAACTTTAAAAATATGATCACAGAACTGCCTGCTTGGATTCTTCTAAAGCTGAACTGCCATAAAAAATTGTCTTTATTTGAGGTTCTACTCGCAGAAAGCGACACAAGTGATGGCGGAGAGCAGCGGTGACATGAACGAGAGATGACATGAATTCTTAAGAGGCAGATTCTGCCTGTCGAGTCAAGACATGTTTGTGGTTTGAGGATTCGGGGACACATAGGTTCCAATATGTAGTTTAAACCTCTTGAACTCAGGACCTCTTTTCTTCTATGGAACTGCTGTAGAAGTTATTGACACCTGAAAGAAAAGAACAAACACCTGGAGGCAAACTACAGCCGATGTTTTCTTTTTCAGTCTGCACAACAACTCTCTCTTTCTGATTGAATCTTATTTCTGAGGATTCGTCTGTTCGTGCAGTCCAAGAAAATTCTATATGGAGTTCATTTTTTTTATATTTGACATTTAGAAATACAAGAGTTCAGACAGGACGCAGATGTTATCAGGCAGATCCAAGCTTACAAGATTGTGTTTTTGATGTCATATGGGGGTTTGAAAGACTCTTGACTCGTCATTGTTGCTGCTGTCAATAAGATGCAACAGTAGCTTTTACCAAAGATGTAAATGCATCATTTTTAGTGGACATGATACTTCAATGGACCCATCCTCGAAGGCTGAATCAGAAGCGACTCATCTTCTATTTAAGGTTTGAAAAGGCTTCACTTCTCTTTTTCACTTCTGGATATGAAGAAGTTGTGGTGTGACACAGGATTAAGATCAAGATCTTAATCCTGTGTCACAGCTGCAGTTCATTTTCTCAGGCATGAAGAAGGTTCAAGGACTTTGACTGTTGAGTTAAGAGAAATAACCACAGCTGAACAGAATGAAGTTATCATTGGTGGAAGGTGACTGGAATACGGCCGATGCCAAGAAACACAGATCAAACAGGCAGAAAGTGGAGATCACAATTTTTAATAGCATTCAAGCGTTTAGATTAACATCTATGACCTTGTGTCTGAGAACGACACATCAGCACGTCTGGAGTTTTTATTCTACCTATCAAGCTGTTTCATCTCTGGTATTTATAAAGACGTGCTCAAAATGCACCACACGAGCAGGACTCGAATAAAAAACTGTACACAAGAACTATCTAAGAGGAGGATCAGCTGTCAGGCAGATAAGGGAGAAAACTTTCTGAGTCACTGTGAACTTTGAAAGCCTTATTTTATCTGCAGCTGAAAGGAAGACAGTCCCCCAGTGTGACGTTCCATCGTCAACCCTTACCCTAACTCAGTTTCACGTCATCTTCGTGTCATCCTCGCATCTTCGTGTCATCTTCATGTCCTCCCTTCTGTTATCCTCGCCTCATCCTCAAATTAACTTTGCGTCTTCCTCACGTCATCCTTGCATCATCCTCACCTCATCCTCACATCATCGTCGTGTCACGTCAGAGGCCAGACAGACGCTGTCAGAGAACGCTTCACCTTGTCTAAAACCTTCCCTTATATTTCATACAAGAACAACACAAATGTTGACAGCATTGATGTCCCCTATGGAGGGCCACATCAGCATAATGGCTGTCCTCAAAGGGCCAGATGTAATTTAAAAATGTAACTAAATGGAAGTCAATGAAATATAAAATAAATGTAACTACTCCTTAATGTTAAATAACTCTGAATTTATTATTTATTCAAGTTACAAACATTACAGTTACACAGAAAAATATGTTTGCTTGTTGCTTTTTTATATTTGTCAGGTTACGAAGCTCATATAACTCCATCAATCAAGGATCAAAACTATCACAGCAAATAAAGAAAATAACATCAAACACAAAGTAAAGACATTAACTTTCTTCAAAACGTTTTTATCTGAGTTTTTTTTACTCTTAACCTATTTATGTTTAAACACTCTGACCTTTTATGCTCTCGTGGGCCACATAAAATGATGTTGCGGGCCACATTTGGCCCCCGGGCCTTGAACATGCACTAAGCAGACTTTATATGATAAAATGTGAAAATATCATTTGCAAAAACTAAAATATGCACTTTTGACGTCCTCGTGATGTTTTGAATTTGTGGCTCATAGCTGCATGACCCTCTGTCTTCATTTATGTCAAGGGTTTTGTGTTTGTCCAGTGGAATACACCAAAGACAGCAGACCTGGAGTATTTCATGCTTGTGTTTAATCGGGATGGGGGGGGGGGGGTTGACGGTTTAGTCAGAGATGGTTTGGTTTTATCTCTCTGGGGAGAGCATCATGGAGAGAGAAACTGTTGACCCCTTCACGCTGAAGGCCACGGTGACAAATGTAAATGTCACTGGTTTCTACAGCTGACTGGGTGACAAATAAAAGCCCAATAGATCAACCTGCTTGTACACGAGGATGGACGGATAGAAAAAGGTACTGTTTACACAAACTCCAATGTGGTGCATTCAAGAACAACTGAGAACTCAAGGACTTCTTCTTCCTCTTGGCATTCATGAGCTTAAGTAAGCTGAGAGCACAATCATGGATGTGGTCAAAGCTGTTTATGATGATGGTTGCTTGTCAAAGCGTTATTGTTCGCCAGAAGGTTCTCCACCTTTGTTAGAAACTCAATTCCACTGCACGGAGAAATGAACCCAATGCAATAAAAAAGAATGTGAAGGGCATCCTTTGGTTCTTTCAGGGTATCTAATTGCGTAACCTTTTTCTATGCCACCACATTTTATTCGTAATACTGACTTTAACTGAGAGAAAATGATTGCGTGTCAAAATGTAATTTCACACTTAATAAATACTGGAAAGAGTACCGTGTAATCGTCTTTCTTTCTTTATTCTTCTATTTTTTCCTCATGTCTCTCTATTCTTAGGTTGACATTTTGCTGTCGATGGTGTTTTTCTGTGTGTGTCAGATACAAACGCTTCCACACCCGCGGACAGATTGGACTAGTTAATTGGAGACAGTTGGTGAAAGTGATTAGGTCTCCAATTAAAAAGCAGTGATTAAGGTTGCGTATGGGGGTTGGAGTTTGTTTGAATTCATTATTGTTACGATGTAATCATCAACCACGAGGAATGGACTCAAAAGCTGAGGCCGAAGTAAGGCACGGCAAATAATTTTATTGTGGACAAAACAGGAAGCTTGTGAAAACCAAGGTCCAAAAAACACAGGAAGAACAAAACTCCAGGGTCCGGGATCAGAAGTTCTGGAGTGGTACAGAGACGGGGTTGGGTGCTGGAGCAGGTGAAAGCAACAAGGAGGCACAGGTGAGCTGCAAAATAATCAACTGGTATGGAAACAGAGGTTGGACGGATTGAGAGGGTTGATTACGTGGAGGTAGATACCGCGCCTTCCCTCGACTGCACAGCCACTCCTTCCCCAACAGAGAACATCTCCACAGAGAAAACCAAGTCCTTTCAAAATAAGAGTTACATACTCGACACAATCGTATATTTACTAACCAGACAAGAACTTGTTTTTAAAGACATACAACTTCATAGCCATTAGAAAGTTAACCTGACAAGTTAATTTCAGATATCATATCAGCTATTGAGGATTGACCATTGATTGATTGTTTATCTCTTCAAATAAACTCCCAATTCAGATCCCTGGATTCAAGTTTGCTCATCTTGGTGGCCCATTCTGTTTCAGTTTGGCCGGGATCCTCAAGCTGATTTTCCTCATCACCATTGGAATCCTAATCATAAAGTAGTTTGTTTTTTGTTTTGCTGATCCAGGCTCCTATTTAGGCCCAAAATGGTGGTGGTCCTGACTATATTTCCTGGCTCATGTTAATCAGTTTCCTCCGGTCTTTGTTAAATTCAGTTAGAAACAGTCGTTGGGTTACATGTGGGAGAAAGAGACTGCTGTCACTTGACGATCCATCAGTTTCGTTCTATATTTAGTCTTTTCCTAACAGCCAGCCCCCTCCTGTAGCTGTGAGGAGGTGGTAGGAGGTGAGCTTGATCTACATGCAAAGACACCCTCCCTGGGGTTCTTTCTGCATGTTTGCCAAACCCAAGTACTTTCACCCCGACGGCGCCCACCTCCCGACCCTGCCGAGAATAGATCAATGGCTCCGACTGTGCTTCTAACGGATGATTTAATCAAATCTGGGATGTTTTATTGCTCACATCCATGAGTTCTCCATCTCAGTTCTTACATTTGTAATGCTTCTTCAGAAAAGGTGGCCTTACAGCTCATCCTGATGAGATCAGGGTAGCCAAGCGGTGGGGTAGTTTCATAGTATGGCGTCACGTGGCTTCTATCACTCTCTAATAAGGCTTTCATGGTCAACACACAGCCTGAATAATCATTGATGTCGGACAAACAGAAGCTGCGGACCATCACCACTGATGAATGTCAACTGTGCCTAACTGTCCAAAATGTCATCCGTTGGTTGTGCGCGGTAAAAACCACTGAAGGCAGCAGTCAGTTGGTTGTAATCATCGGTCTGATGATACTGTAGTGATCGTCAACCAATCAACAGAGCCCAGAACCACCAATAAAATATTCTGCTAACAAATAAAAGAAGCACAAAGTAGCTCCGCTGTTGTCCAAACACATCAGTGAGTCACGCTGTTCCTGGTAACACAATCCCTTATTACCATGAATACACACTCTAATTATTCAGAGTCAAACACACAAACACCGTTCTCCTGCTGCCTCGGATGCTGAGTGTGCGTGTGTGTATTTCTGTGTGCATGTGTGTGTATGTGTGTGTGTGTGTGTTTCTTGACATTTTGTCGGTGTGTTTTACATATTGAACACACCCACATCATGAAGCTCCAGGGGGTCAGATTTGTCTTTCTGTTTTGTCATTGTGATTCTGGTAATGCATTATAATCACACATTTATATGTAATTTAAATATATTTTACATATATATGTATATTTTTTTCCCTATATTTATTTATATATTTTATAAAGTTACAATTCCCAGTGTATTGAAGCCAATTATACAACAAACCATATCATATAAATATATTGCATATTATGTATTATATAGAATATAATATACTATATATCAGATACAATAAATTAGATACTATATCAGATACTATATATCAGATACCGTAGATAGATGTTCAATCCTGTCTCTTTTCTTCTGTATGTTTCAGAGCTTCCTGTCTGGAGCCTCTGAAGCTGAAACATGCTACTGTGCTTTAGCCAAGCTAAATGAGTGCTCCTGTGCTGGATAGATGATTATTGCGTCAGGGTTGAGCTGTTAGGCCTGGATATAGATTCTTTGCTAAAGAGTCATTTAATTATGGAACTAGTGGAACTTGTATAAAATCTAACACAAACCAGTACAACAGCCCTGCAGTCACAACAAGAAGAAATACAATTAATCATTATCATCATAGTGAATAATACCCAGACATTCAGTTAAAGTTTATAAATTTACATATTAAGTAATTTAAACCCATAAGAAACAGAGATATTCACATAAATTACAGTTACAATATTAGAAAGACACGGGAGAAGTCATGTTGGTGCAATCTGGAATGAAAGCAATCAAGAACAACAGAACTGCATGCATACACGTATGTGTGCTAATATCAGATAGACCTTTCTCTCCTGGTCGTGTCTTTGGAAGTTTTTAAATATCCCTCCAATCACAACATCCATTCAGCTGAAGAATGCCATACATCGCTGCAGCTGCAGCTCATTCAGCACGAGTGTCAGGCGTGTTAAACACTCATCCGACATCAAACTGAATATTTGATCAACTCCTCTTCTCGCTGAAGTGATGAATAACAGCTCCCCATTATTTCCTCACTCTGAAATCAACCCTTGTCCCCTTTCATCGTTGCTCCAGCGGCACTTTGAATGGTTTTCAAACTTCTGTTTCTTCCCTTCACTTAAAGCACCTGAAACGACACCAAGAGACGAGCCACTCCGTCAAAGGGCTTAATATTTCCTCTAATGTTCCCTGCTGCGTATTAATCCTCTTGAAACATAATGTTAAACGTGCTCCGATGAAAAGCATGCTGGAAGCGAAACGACAATGTTCTGCACTGTATATGAGGCTCAGCGTTTATGTCTGTAGTGATGGCAATCGACACATGAAAAGAAGAGTTTCCACTCTTCTGGAGATAAAAATAAATATAAGTTTGGAGTAAATCCTTAATGCATCCACTCACCTTGAGACAGGAGGTGTCATTGGTATTGCTTTTTGAATAAGATTGAAATAAAGTGACATCATCTCTAATCAGATCAGGATCCTTTGATCTACATAATTTGCCGATGTTGATGAACCACTTTTATGAACCACTTTTACTTTTACACAGTTTGGCGTGAATATTTTTTCGCATTTCTCATCTCTTATCAGCACAAACTCCAGCTTCAATGACAAACCTGCTTGTAAAAATCATGGCAAACTCACCTGGTTCTTTTCTGAACTGCCGCTTTTGAATTATCTGATAGTTGCTGTAAATGCTTTTATTTTGACATTTTAATTTCCTAAACTGACACTTCATGTACAAATTTTCTCAGAATCCCCTGTGCCTCTGTGACACATCAGATAAAGGTGAAGCCAAATGTGTCTCACTGACAGGCAGGCAGGCAGACACCTGGATGTGAACCCTGTCTGTCTGTCTGTCTGTCTGTCTGTCTGCCTGCCTGCCTGTCTGTCTGTCTGTCTGTCTGTCTGTCTGTCTGTCTGTGTCACAGAGACACAGATGGTTGTTCAGTCTCGTGTCCTCTCTATCTTTTAATTAGCAGGCTACTGCTCTCTTCCCTTGTTGCCCACCTGTTGTCTCTGCTGCTGTGACGGCGTCTGACGATCTGGAATGAGAACATGTGTGATGGCCAAGCTTCACAGCTGGACGCTGTCAGGTCTCCTGGTGACATCTGGACCCGTGGCGTTTACAGACAGCAACAAAGATCTGTGCGCGTCGTCCTCTCGTTCTGTCATTCGCAATTTCCCTCTGTAAGTTCATTTCATTTGTTTTGAATGCTTCCTGCGTGTTCTTATTCCGCTTCATCTTATCCCTCCTGCCAGAAACACCATGGTGACTGGATGGAGTTCAGTGACTAGTTTGTTTAAGGAAAAGATCTGAGTGTTACAATGGAAGGAACACGAACACTTCACTCCTTTGATACTAACTGGTATTCATGCTCCACACCTCGATACTCATTTAATCCATGAATGTCTGTATTGTTGTTAATACCATTAGAACTAATTACCACATGAAATCCATTAATGCGGTGTGTCTCCTGTTTGTCACGGTGCAGGAGATCATTCGATTTATTTTTCTTTCCTTCAATTCTGTTTTTTTTCCCAGTTTAGATTTGAGATAAATGAGAAAAGATGAGTGTTGTTTTTTTTAATGTAAATCCATCTTAACTTTAATTTCTTCCTTTGTGCTTCCTGCTTCTCCTCTTGTTTCAGCCTTTGTTCCGATAGGAAATTCCAACACTGCCTTCATGAAATCACTTCTGTTTGGGTTTGATTAAGATGTCAAGGATTACACACTTGGTTCCCATCTATATGGGTCACACACCCTTTTTCTTTTTTCCTGATTGGAATACATGCAAAATGTATATCCATAAGGTTTTGAATTGCATAAGATCCATCAGACCTACAGGCGCTCCATAAGGATTGACTTGTGTGACCAAGTCGGATTAACAGACAGCAAACTCAACTCCTCCCCTCCATTACAATGTGTTGCATGCATGTTTTGTGAATTCTAGCAACAAGAAACTGCAATCCCCACCACTATGACACACCTAATAACACTTATTAAAGGGTCACCAAACAGCATTGTTTAAAAGCACTGAATCTCAATTATCTCTCACACAATTAAAGCTTGAATGCCGGTGGATTCTGGGTCATGTTGGGATTGCAAGGGTAAATGGATTCTACCAAGAATGGCTTGAAAGGAGGGAGCAGGAAAGAGAGAGAAAGAGAGAGAGAGAAGAGAGAGAGAGAGAGATAGAAAAGCAGCTGCAGTGTCAATTAGCCTCGCCCGTGACTTCACGACTCCTGCCAAGACGAGGAGATCTCAGTTGGAAACTGGAGCTGCCACCAAGCTGCTCACAATTTATCAGTGTTTGCAGTGAGAGGGTCCAAGGAGAGAGGTGGAGAGACAGATGAACCCATAACAATAACAATGAAATGTAAAATATGTTCATCTCATGGATAAATTTGTCCCTAAATCGTGAACAAATTTATCCATGACTAGTTAACACTTTTTTTGTGTCACAAAGAACACTGAAACAAATAAGATCCAGAGTCTTGTCTCCCTGGAATGATTTGGGGATTTGATCCGAATGTTTACTGGATGGTTCTGACCATTAGCTGGCGGTTGTCTCCGGAGAGCACCCCAATACGCTGAAAGGAAAGTGCTTTCCTTCCACAATTTAGGAAGAACTGAGATGGATATCACTGCACTCCATTGCCACCTCATGCTTGACCTATTCCAGACATAGACTGTTAGGAATGGGGTTGTGATCAACTAACTGAAGGCCTCCTGGCTGGAGATGATGAAGTCAGAGGTCACTCTGTCACACACACACAGAAAGAGAGAGAGCGAGAGCGAGAGAGAGAGAGAGAGAGAGACAGAGAGAGAGAGAGAGAGAGAGAGAGAGAGAGAGAGAGAGAGAGAGAGAGAGAGAGAGAGAGAGAGAGAGAGAGAGATGAATGGATGGAAGTCCTTGGAAATTATTGCAATTTAGTCGTACATAAAGATTATCCTAGCCCATCAGTTTGAAAGACCCAAGGTCCTATTGTTGTGTATTAATTGTGTGGAGCATTTAAGTGATAATTGCATACACTACTTGTTATTGGCTGTAAAACAAGACAAGACAAAACAAACTGTGTTTTATAGTGACAGTCGTCTTGCTCAACAGAATATGAAGGTTTAAAACTGAATAAAGTAGTAGAGATTCCCTTCTTTAAAGGTCAAATATTGACCAATAAAGCATCCAGATGTTAAACAGCATGGAGAATTCTAGTTGAAACATTACTGTGGACGATACACCAGACATCCAGACTGTAAGAAAACCTCAAAAACCTTCATCCAATTTTTTTCAGGTGAAAACATGTCCAACTGACCCCTCGGTAGAAAATAGACAAGACCGCAAAAGGAGGCTAACAGTCCTCGTGGCCTCAGGATGAATCTTGCAGTTATTATTTTTTAACTTTAAGTAGAAAATGGATTGACTCCGTATTTCTGCATTATAGAGGGACAAAACTGGGCTTCTTTTCTTGGCAGCGGCGGCTGTGGCTTGGCTTGGAGTGTATTGAACATATTCAGCAGTGTGCGTGGATCTTTTACCCGTCCAAGTGGGAATTGGCAGAATTGAGGGCAGCAGTGAGCATGAGCTAGCAACTACTTGGAAGGAGAGAGGGAAAAAGGAAAAAGATGCTGAAGTCAAAAAACAGTTTTAACGAGCCAAGATTCAAGATGGCATTTACACCAGTGCTGGATGCAGAAGGGGAGTCAACTGGTCAGGGTGGGAAAGGCACCACAGTGCAAAAGTGCCCCTAGCCACCTGAGATAAAGATATTAGGTTGAGTGACTACAGGATCTAGTTTGATAATAACTTCCTGAGTTTTCGAGGATCTTGTAACATCAATTAAAAAATGCTCAGGAAAGAAAGATTGATAGATGTTTAATGTTTCATTGAACATATTAGAGCTGGATGGAATGCTAATAAAGAAACTAATATCCCAAAGGTTAAATAGTATTAAGTCCCAGTGATTAAAGAGTCTTAGGTCACAGTGGTTGAAGGTTTTTAACTCACAATGGTTAAAAAATCTTAAGTCCCAGGAGTTAAAGACTCTTACATCCCAGTGGTTGAGTAGTCTGAAGTTCCAGTGGTTAAAGAGTCTTACGTCCCAGTAGGTAAAGAGTTTTAAGTCCCATTGGTGAAAAAGCCTTAAATCTCAATGGTTAAAGAGTTTTAAGTCCTACTGGATAAGGAGTCTTAATTCCCAGTGGTTAAAAAATCTCTAGTGCCAGTGGTAAATGATGTATAAGGACCTCTTTAGGTCCATGGGGGGCAGCTGATGGAGTGTTGTTTAAATTCCAGCAGAGTTCATTTTGAAGTGAAGGAGGTGAGCTAACAGTGAAGGCCGTACCATTCAGAGTTCTCTCTGCAGCAAAAGTCTGTCGATACCAGAATGATATTAACCGTGAACGGCAGCAATTCGTTCCATTGGATAACAGCCAATATGAGTGTGTAAGTGTGTGTATGTGTGTGAGTCAGTTGGAAAGCTATATGATACCACAACAAGTTTAAGTGTGAATGGCAGCAATTCGTCCCATTGAAAATGGGAAATCAGTGCATTGCTTGGTGCATGTATGTGTGAGTCGGGTGGAGAGCTACATGTCATCCAGGAGTATGTTCTGACTGTCCTTGTCAGAACCAGACCTGACAGATACAGTTAGCCTTCACTGGGAAGGATTGGCTTCCAGACCTCCTCAGTAATGGGGTTTGTAAATGTGGCAGTTTTGGGGTCCTTGGTACTGAATGCATTGCAGTAGAAATCCACAAAAAAGATTTTCATGTTGCTGATATCATGATGTCCAGAGGTGTCACTGCATTAATAATAAATACCAATACTCGATCAATAAGGTGTTAACAGAAAAGTAAAATCTGTGCAAGCATGAGTGTGGGTATTGCTGACCGTTGCCTTAAAGGTTAGCGTTGTGAGTTTCCTATTGGCTATAATGAACTTTTCTCTTTCAACAATCCTTAGAGTTAAGCGAAAACTTTATTCACATTTTGAACAGAAGAACTCCGTCCAGTTCAATGCCCCCAATTATTCTTTGCACTTGAATCAGTGTAGACTCAGCAAGGCTGAATGTCAGCCTCTGATCCCAAGCCTCCACACTGTGGAGCCTCAAATACAGCGATGCTCAACTCCCTCAAACGTGCTACATCTCAAGTACGAAGCCGGAGTGATGTTCAGCAGAAGCTGATGTTTTTCACTCCGTCTGACGCCGGACAAGTTCACAGGCAACAAACGGCAAGCTCAGTCAGCATTTCAGGGGTGAAGAAGAAGCTCTTTCTTCTTCCTCATTTGCTTCTAGCTGTAACTGGAGTTTTTCTTTGGACTGGTAAAGATTTCTTCCATGTTTATTCACGTAATACAGACCTCGAAATTGCAGCCAGTTTGTGTGGAATCATTTCAGAATCAGAACATTAACTTGATTGCTCAAATGCGCGTAGTTAGTCCACTTATTGCAAGGTTGGTGGTTTGATCCCAATAGTGGTCTGTAGTCAAAGTGTCCTTGAGCAAAATACTACAAACCAGTTTGTTTCCCGGTAGCTTGAGAGTGCTAGACTTCTTCCCAGGCTTCCCAGAATTTTGAGGTCAATAAAATCTGAGATTTTAATGCGATAAAATGAATCCCTATTTACAGGATGACATTTAGCGAGGGCGAGAGATCAACAAAAAGAAATTTCAAAATATCTTCAAGATACTCTCCTCCTGGGGACCAACGCTTTTAACTAAATGAAAACAAAGTCAGGAGTACCCATTTAGGAAACAGGGATCTACTGTATCTAAGAGAAAGGATTGCACATGGGACAGCAGTCTTCTGGTTTGTGTTGTTCGACACAAACGGCGAGAACAGAGACAAAAAAGCTGAACAAACACAGCAGTTTTATGTCATTTATTGTTCCTTTTTCTTTTTTTTGCCACTTTGATCAGAGCAGAATATAAAATGAGCCATGTTTTTCTGTTTTCTGCTGTTGACATAGTGGGAAAAACACTTCATGTATCTTTTTTTGTCACTCATTGACTTTAATCTGAATTTTTTTTTTTTTGCCTGAAATTTATTCCTTCGATTAAAATTAATAATAATTCACGCTTTACTAATCCCTCATGGGGAAATTCTCTTTACACTCACACATATATATATATATCTGTTAATCACATCATGTGGTTACAGGTTACAGGCCCCTGAAACAGGCACAGCACAAAAGGGACCTGTATGCAATTAGTAGTACAGTATAGAAGTACAGGGGAGGCAGTGACGGGTCGTGTGAGGAAATTGCGCCCCGATGAGCATCTTGTGAGGGGAACGGTGCCTTGCTCAAGGGCACCTCGGCAGTGGCTGGGAGTTGAGCCGACACCTCCCACCGTCAGCTCACACTCCGACGGATATCCTGGCGGGAGCAGGACTCAAACCATCGATGGCTGGGCGATCCGTCTTCAAGACATCTGCTCTACCGCTGAGCCACTGCGCCCCAAATTACTCTATAGGTGCTGTATAACAAACACAACTGGGGTCTTTTTTTGTACTTTCATAGCAATTTCAATTATGAAAGGCCCACTGCTGGATCTAGAGGCTAAGCTACATCCTGCTTTGGTTCATTCTTTCCCACAATGCAACACAGTTACATCTTTCAAGATGGTGCCTGAGGCTGCCATCCAGTGGTGCCTCATTCACAGTGTTTCCTGCCAGGGTTGCATGCCTGGTGTGGTTCCTGTTAATTCTGTGTGTATGTCTGTGTGTGTGTGTGTGTGTGTGTGTGTGCGTGCGTGCGTGCGTGCGTGCGTGTGTGTGTGTGTGTGCTCTCCCTCATGCCACCAGTCGCCTGCTGCCAATCAGCTTGCGCACCTGCAACCCATTCGCCGTTCAAGCTCAGGTAGCGTAAACTCGCCAGCTGGTCACTCCCGTCTGCCAGATTGTTCTGTGCGGGTCCAAATCCAGCCTTGTAAACATCTTCCTGGTCTTTGCCTGAACATAACCTGATCATGTGTTGACCTTTTCTCCTGGTTCATCTTCCAGTCTTTGCCAGACTCCATCATTGCTGCTCCTCCGTCTCCAGCGCTAAAAGCCTCCCAGCCGTGTGTCTCAGATGGGGTTTGAAGCTAATGATGGGAGAAGAAATTCTACGAATCTTCATGCGTTGCATGTCTCTAAAGACGGTCAAAGTGGCAACGCCCCAAAAGTGAAGCCAAAACCTGTGGATTGCCCCCTAGTGGTGCTCTTCAGCGTGGGTCAGTAACCCTCCTCACTTCCCTGTAGCAGATGGAATAAAATTAATTCTCAAAGATGTTTTCTATCAAGTCTAGATTATTAATAAACTGGTGTTTGTGCAAGTGTTTTATTCTTTTAAAGGGGCCCTATTATGAAAATCACACTTTTTCAGGTCTCTACATATACATAGTGGTCCTCCCTAACCCGACCAACTCCTAGAATCTGGTAAACAAACACTTCCTGCATCAACAGATATTTGGACTTTTAGGAAGTCATGGCTCTGAACGACTCGATTCGACCATAAAGCGCTAGAATAGGCATCCTTGACGTCAGACTTTGCACTCTGCTATTGGACAGAGTATTGGACGATATGGATTGGTGGACATGCTCAGGGGCGTGGACGATATGGACTGGTTGACACGCCCAAGGGCGTGGCCATCCCCAAAACGGAGTTCTTTGTGTCAGAGGAGAGGCAGCGGTCTGTTGAAATGGCGTCTGTGACAAGGAGACATGATAGTTGCTCAGTTGTTGATTGTACAAATCAACACCAGTGTTTATTTTTCATCCCATCCAATGAAGAACAGAAGAGACCGTAGTTACATTTCATTTTTAATGGCTATGTGCAGCTACATCTCCTGCACGTTTGTTTGTGTGTGAACCACTTCACTCCAGCCTGTTTTAGCAATGAGGGTCAGTCCAGACGGGGCTTTGCCTGAGACTGATCCTCATTCAAGGATCACTCCCAACCATACGGGACCAAGGAACTGCACCCTGGTTACAGGTAAGTCTCACCATATTTATCTTTTTAGCAGTTGTCTGTTAGCATGAGTGATCCAGTGCTATTTGGCTAATTAGGTGGTGCTGCTTTGTTTCGTGTTTGCGTGTGTGCGCTCCAACGTGTGTGTGCTAAACCTACAGTATCTACTGTAGGTACAACTCACATGAGTTGGGCCTACATTTGATCTTTTTTCTTTTTGTCGGTTAGCATGAATGAAGTCATGCTATGCTAGGCTATGTAGGGAGGTCTCCTCTGTTTCGCGTTTGTGTATTGCGTGTGTGTGCGTGCACTCCCACACGTGTGTGCGTGCTGGACCTACAGTATAAAGCTAAAACGCACGTAAGTTGGTTCATATTTTCTTATTGTTTGTTAGCCTGAATGAAGTCGTGTTATGCTAGGCTATGTAGGGAAGTTGCCTCTGTTTCGTGTTTGTGTATTGTGTGTGTGTGTGCGTGGACGTCCGATCACGTGTGTGCGTGCTGGACCTACAGTAGGTACAACACACATAAGTTGGTCTCATATTTTTTTATTGTTTGTTAGCATTAAGTCATGCTATGCTAGGCTATGTAGGGAGGTCTCCTTTGTTTCAAGTTTGCGTGTCGTGTGCGCGCGCACGCTCCCACACGTGTGTGCGCGCACGCTCCCACACGTGTGTGCGCGCACGCTCCCACACGTGTGTGCGTGCCGGACCTACAGTATAAAGCTAAAACGCACAGTAAATTGGTCTCATATTTTCTTATTATCTGTCAGCATAAATAAAGTCAACTTACACTAGGCTACGTAGGGAGTTGTGCTTTGTTTCGTATTGTGTGTGTGCGCGCGCACGTGTTAGAGTCGATTGTTTGTTGGTCGTCATAGCGACAACGCACATTGGTGTCCTTAAATCAGTGTCCCTCTTCCTTGTGCATCCATTCAGCCTACAACTTCAAAGGACGTGTGGGGCCAAACTGACCCAGTGGACACCCATACTGTTGGTACACAGCTGTCCTTCAGGACTTTTCATTCCCACTGTTGAAGTAAAGGTCAAGTCATATTCCATACAATGTTTTAATAAAATTGGTTACACTAATTTTCCAAATATTGTTGTCTATAGGTGTTAGTGAATGCACATGTGTTAATAGTAGGTCAGTAAAAAATAATAGTGTTGTGTATTAGAATTTTCCAGCAAGACAGTAAGTGAAGTGAAGACTTTAGTATAAACATTTTTTGAGACAGATTCATGTATGTCATATATTGTTTTGGCTCCTTATTTCGTTACGTTTGGTGTATCCCTCTACAAGATCCACTTTTCCAAAGGCTTTTGAAGGGACAACGCAGAGTCAAACCTCACAAGACAGAGCCAACATTCTGTTAGTGTTGCAAAATTTTAATATTTCAAACAAACATGTGTTGAAATTCTGTTGGTAATTGCTCACAACAAAACACAGTAAAAAGTAACCTTACAAATAAATTAGTAGCAAGTACCAGGATGTATTTTGAACACAATTTTCCTAAACAAATAAATGAATCAAACAATGTCAATAACCGTTAAGATCTATCTTTGTGTTTTATTGAACAGGTTTTGTAGCTGACATGTTGGACTTCATATGTGACAAAGTCTTGGTGGACTCCATGCCATATACAACTGAGATGTTGGCCATTCCTCCCCCCGAGAATCTGTCTGCCCAGTATGAGCGTCGGGACAAGGAGGAGGTCATTGCCAGCTACATGACCAGGTTCAACCAAGACTCGGTCTAAATCCAGCGTAGTGGCCATCCAGCGTAGTGGCCTTTGTCTCCAGGAAACTCTCGGCGTATGCGAAGGACCACACAGGCTGGAATGACGACCCGGATTCTGCGTCCTAAGTAGCCCCAGCACCAGCCAACAAAGGTGCGATAGGCCAGATGTCTGTACCGTCTACAGAAAAAGGACACAAAATTATTTATTTCACAATGTTTTCAATCCCGAGTATTACAACTGTTGTTGATTTCCTGATAAGATGGCCCTGCGTTCTCATTATTGTTATTGGATGTATTGTTTTATGTAAATAAATGTTTGTATATGTCAACAGAAATGGATTGTGAATACCAAAAAATGTTCAACATGTCTATTAATAACAACCAAGGTGTCGCAAATACAATATATTAGACTTTGTTGTACCTATATTTGTCATGTTACTGCATTAATGAAGGAATGCCTAATGAAGCAAAATAAGACATAACTAGTTTTTATTCCGACATTTTTCAAAGAACGACTTACTGATGTATTGGTCTCAGACGTTAAGGGCCATACTCGGCCCTCAGTACGTGACCGGCCGTTTGTAGGGTGTACACGTTTAGGCACACAGGCTGGAACCCAGGACGTTGAGTCATGCACGGAACTTCATCAACCTGCAGACGGCTCCTAACCTACAGTGAAAAACATGGTGAAGGTCATTTGAATTTACAGTTGTAAAAGTAGCCAAATACTGTAGAGGCATAACTTTGTAGTTTAGCTGTTAGCTTGCTACTTGTGTCTCTTAACAGATGTTTTCTGCTTCTGTTGGCATACATTCACAGTGTCCACAGTGACACCTGTACAACAGGTGAAGATACCTCAAAATAGAGTAGATAAAGGCATGACTGCAATATGGTTACATCATTTCACCATTAACCTGGTGTGATGGTATCAGGTGTCAGCTCCGTGTGTCTTGTCACAGAGGACTGCCTCAAATATTTAGCAGCTTAGTAACGGGTTAAACCAATGTGATAGAAAAATAAAGTAACTTAGCTGTGAGCAGAAGCTAGCATTAGCCACATGGTAATAACTATCAGAACCACCATCAGACTTTACGGTCACTTATAGAAGTACAGCAACTTTATAGCAGTCAACACATCTGTACATATACAAAATACATAAGACAAATATGACATTATTACTGTGTGATGAGAGGCGGGAGTAGAAGCTAAAGTAGCTACCGGACGATGCTAACGTCCTGTGATGACGTAGGTTACACAACAACACAACACAGAACCAACTAAGTTCCGTTCACACGTACTAACCATTCAGAAACGTCCTGCTGCAGCCGCACAGTCGATGTTTCTTTAGGAGCCCCCGCTTCTGGGTCCGACTCAGGGTCATAAATGTACGGCGACACGATGGGTCCTCCAAACGCCATAATGATAACAAACGTAATGCCGGTCAGTGTCCCGTTAGCCTAACGCTCTACTTCAGAGGGGCGTGGCCCAGGTGAAGGAGGCGTGGACCAGCGGAGCTCATTAACATACTGCAGCCGGAGGCCTGAAACGAAGCGTTTCGTGAGTAGCTCAGATGAGCGATTTTGAAAAGCTAATATTTAGGACCACAGATCACTTTAGGTCAAAATATTTGGAATAGAGTCTAGTTGGACATCTGGCAGCTGAATTACATTAAGTTAAAAATACATAATATGGGACCTTTAATAAGTGTGGTTTTAGTGAACTGGCTGCTGTAAAAGTGGCTTTAATGTCGTGTTTGTCTGGAAAACGAAATCCTTCTTTCTAGCACATGATGGGCACAATGCAGAACCTGCCGTAGAGCAACGCCCCTAGGACGTTTCCATCACGGATATCTTAATATCTACTTACTTGAGTTTTTGAGGCTGCGTATGATTTTTGACATCACACTTTTTGTAAGATGAGTGTGATTCCTTTAATGTCTTTACTGAAGATCAGGAACCACAGCGGGGCTCCCAGATGTTGTGAATTCCATTATTCTGCTTTCCAGTAATAAAAAAATTCCTGAACAGACCGTAATTCTGCAGCCCATTCCACAACACCAACCTTGTGGGAAACTCGCTGATTATTTATAAAGTCTATATGCAAATCCTCTCGATGCTCTGCTTCCTTATGTTGCTGTCAACGCCCCATTTTCTCTTCTATCCATCCATCTGTTATTTGCATATTTCTCACCCCCATCTCTCTATTTATCTCTGAGTCTCTCCAGTGTAAACCCGACCGGCTTCAAACCTGTTCAGAGCAGGAATAATCTTCTCTTTCCCGCCCAGCAGCCTATTGTTCTGCCATATGGCGTAAACAAACATTAAACACTCAAGACGATATCGCAGATGACTTTAAATGATGCATGACCGAGCCTGGAGCGAACAATCAGCCCGAGTGTTCGCCACGACGTCTCACCTGTTGAGATGAAAAACAGAGCGTCAGACACGCCTGAGTTGTGATGATGGACGGGCCGCCACGGTGGAAGAGAGGGATCGCCATTAAGACGCAGACGTCTTCATTCTAGGGGAGAAAAATTAGACTCAAACACAGTTTTAACCATCAGGAGCCGTTCTGTCATCATTTAATTGAAGCGCCATCTCTCATGATGTTAATTAGTCTGAAAATCCAAAGTTTAGACCCAGCAGACTAAAATGTGAATTTATTTTTTAATTCTATCAAACAAAATGAAAAAGACAGGTTTATTCCCCGCTGCTTGAAATGGGCTGTGCCTCACTTAGTCCCCCATGAGGTCACATTTGACCCAATCACAGCTTTTCCTGATGACGTCATGAGAGGGACGAAATAATAAAGAATTATAGACAACTGTATTATCACATCCTGCTTCACAGCGGTGATGTACTGTAACTGTCAGTGTTCGTTTGTCTGTCCGTCCGTTAGTATGTCCATCAAATATCTTCACAACCGTGGCAGATAGAAGGATGAAACGGAAAGCATGTTCCTCAGGCGGCAAAGGGGATGAAAATGAGATGATGACCTTGACCTTGAGAAAACTATATCAAGGTCAAATTTCAACTTTTGTACAATAAGGAACCGGATAAGATAGAAAGACGAGGGAGAAGGCCAGTGTGAGTAAGACTATAGATCAAAGCTAGTTCTTTGATCAATGGCAGTAAGTCAGAGCACTAGCTTTGATCTTTGACCTATGCAAGTAGGTCAGGGTAAAATGTTGAATTCAGGGGTATCGGGGGATGTTGCAGTCTCTCCATTCGTTCTAGTTGTCTATTGGAGCTCTACTTGTCCGTCTGTAGCAGAAATAGTCACGAACACACACACACACACACACACAAACACACACACACACACACACACACACACACACACACACACACACACACACACACACACACACACACACAGACACACACACACACACACAAACATAAATAGGTTCATGGGGATCAGTTATTGTTCACGTATCATAAGCATAAGAAATATTGCATTTTTTTGCACTCTGGTGTCCCTGGACTGTTTGTTCCATAACAACCATTTATTGTAACGTGCCACAAAAAAAAAAAAAAGAAATCTAGTTGGGGGCGCTGGCGTCCCACGGCTCAAGACATCCACCAGATAATCGCATCCTCCGAGGTTTCATTCTGGAAAATGTCCTTTTTGTTGCTCGCTTTGTTCCGCTGATGCTGTCTGCTGTGCATTCACCGCCTTTATCTGAAATTTCAGTTGTCAAACCAAAAACCCAAAATATTCCTGCATTTGTAATTAATCAGAAATGAATATTTTACTCCCAGCTTGGAATCCGCAGGTCCCATCGCTCTGCAGGCCTCCAGAAATGTTGAAAGACTGGAATAAATCTGCTTCCTGTATCTGTGTTTAAATTTCCCAGTTATCGTTTGGGTTTGGATCTCTAAACTGTTAATGGTTTCTCCTATCTGCCACAGAGACACACCGTGCCAAGAAGGAATTAATCAGGCTGTAGGAGGAAGATCTCCGTCCACACGCGTGCTTTAAGACTTCCACACGCCTTGACATGTTTGTCCACATGTGTCTTTCACGAAGCTGGGATCGGTTTTCTTCTCACTGACACAAATCGCATTTCTTGTTTTTATAATTGGAACTCAGGTTTCAGAGGTTTCATCATGTTTTCTTCAAATTTGCTTCCGTTCCAAAAGTTTGTGTTCTGTGTAATGACCTACTTTCTGCTTTATGTTTTAATCTCTCTCTCTCTCTCTCTCTCTCTCTCTCTCTCTCTCTCTCTCTCTCTCTCTCTCTCTCTCTCTCTCTCTCTCTCTCTCTCTCTCTCTCTCTCTCTCTCTCTCTCTCTCTCTCTCTCTCTCTCTCTCTCTCTCTCTCTCTCTCTCTCCGTTCTCTGTGTCGTTCTCTCTATTCCACCAGGTTCTGGGTGTTTTCGGTGGTTTGGGGACACATGACCCAGTATTTCTGTTTGTTGGCTCTATTTGCATTTTCTCAAGTTTTTTGGACCAGTTCTTTCTCCGTAGAGATCTTTAAAAAAAAAGAGTAATTTTTGTATGTTTGTTTTCATTTTCCATCGTAGCATCAGCGAGACACCGGATGAGACTTTTATCACATAAAACCTGATCAGTGCAGCTTTAAGGCCGTTTTAAGGTGCTTTGTTCTGCATCACATCACTTTCATGGTATCAAGGAAACTTAATTCCAAATTTTAAAAAAAACAAAGTAAACCTGCAAACAATCTCTCTCCCATTTCTGACAACTTCTTTAATTTCTTACTCTTACTTTTTTTCTGACAGGAAAAACATTATTGTCACTTTGAGATCATTTCCTCACGCGTACATTACATTTAAGCTTGTGTGTGTCATCTCCAATGTGTGTGTGTGTGTGTGTGTGTGTGTGTGTGTGTGTGTGTGTGATGTGTTTATTTTCAGTCTAATAACATGTTCTCTCCTGTGTCCTCATTAGGCGTTATCACTGCGCTGTCATGTCAAGCTGCCACAGCTAACAACCTTGAAACCTCCCACTGGCTCTGGCAGCACGCGCACAAAGACGCAAACACACACACACACACACACACTCACGGCATGCATGTATGGATCTGTATGCATGCAGGAAGTATCACATAAGCACCCCACCCCCCCCACTTCTTTTTCTTCCTCTATATGCACATACATTAAATATGCACGACCCAGCCGTGTTTATGACTTCAGAAGCAGAATTTGACTCTTTACTGCTTTGCCTTTGGCTTAAAGGATCTCACAGATCGCATTTAGCCCCAATTAATCCATCAAACAGACTCTAAGAGGATGAGGGTGGTTATGCAGTTTGTAGTTAGCGCTGGAGATATTTCTTTCCAGGAGTCCCCGGTGAAAATCTGGAAACTTTACGCATAATTAACTCTGGAAACGGGAAACAAATGATTTGTTATGAGAGGATATCTGCAGCTGCGTGGAGAACAGCTCAATCCTGCAGGATGTGACCAACAAACATTTAACACACAATGCATGGTTTATATGCAACCTTGGAGATCGCCGTTTAAAGGGACAGTACGTACTTTTCCTCCTGTTGGTCAACTTGGGCTTGAATTCTGGCTCCTTGTTAACGATTGGCCGTTGGGAGGATGTGAATCTTTGTGATTGGATATATTTGGATCTTGTTGCGATGTATGCGGAATAATATTTTCGGCTCTGATTAAAACCTGCAGCAGAAGATGAATAAAAATGTCAGACCTGTCTCTGTCGTCTGAAGGCGTGGCGAGCGTCTTTTCGCCGTCGCCTTGTCTTCCGTCTGCCACATTTCCCGAAGTTAAAGTCTGTTGAGCCTCTGCCAGCGTATTAAGAAGAAATACTTTGATATTTACGCTCTTGCCAAGAGCTGGATGACAAGATCAATACCTCGCTGGCGTCTGCGGGGGTAAATCCACACCCAGCGCCAGCAGCCCGTTAGCTGTAGCTTCCTGGAATCTGATTCTTGGTGGTACCCCAGTGACAGACGAGGAAATTACTGAGCTTCGCCAAGAAATAGTCTGGCATAAAACCCTCTGTGTGTTTGCACAGATTTAAACCAGTGAGATCCAACACGTCCATTTTAACGACTTTAGAGTTTGTTACATCTGGATGGAGTTTCCTGTCTTTATTGTTCAAGTTGTCGCTAAACACTGAGGTCTGACCGCGTGTGGCTTTGGACCGTGGCAGAAACACACAACGCCTGTAATCATCGTTCACCAGAAACATCCAGATGGATGCTGCGCTGGCGGCGTGTCTGCGGGCTGACGGGTGTAACTGAAAATCAGCATGAAACCCCGGGACAAGTGCTTAATGTGTTCTGACAGTGAGCTCATACCGTCTATTACACGTATGTACGAGACCGGCACGGCGAGCACATCCTACAGGGATCACATGTTGACATGCAGCTGAGAGCGTTTAAGCTCAGATACCGTTTGATGACATGTGGCATGTATGTAGCTGCCTGTGTTGGCCTGCAGCCCGGCCGTGTTTGTAGGATGAGCGTTAGAGTGCTGGCCCGTGATCTCTCTGCATGTTCTGTTCCTGGGCTACACGCAACACGCTGCAGGCATGAGGCAGCTAACCTAGCTTCCTGTCCTGAATGACGGTTGTTTGGGCACATTTACGACGTTTTCATATCCCTAGGGTGGCAGTACAGAGTTTAGGTCAACATCTGACCTAATGATGCAAAGGGCCCAACAGGAAGGGTGGATTCCATCCCCCGATAGGATAGAAACCAAACAAACCACAGAGTGGTTTAAAAAAAACAAACAGAAAATTAAAGATTTCAAAATAACAGATTATGAAGTTTTCATTTCCACAGAACAAAGATGATTGTTGCATGAGAGGCTCTGTCATCATCATCAAATATGTTCTCATCATGAGATTAGCTCTCATCACCTGAGATGCCATCATTATGAGATATGTTCTCATCCTAAAATGTGTTATCATAATGTGATATGTTCTCATCATCATGAGACACGTTCTCGTGATGATGAGAACATCAGCAGCTTCTTCCTGTCTACCGTAGCCCAGAATGGACAAACCAAAGATGTCCTACCCCTTGGATGAGGGAATGAGAGGATGAGAAGAAAAATACATTTCTTGACTGATTGGTGTGAAGATTTTCTGAAGCATCCTTTGCGGTCATTGACGAGTACAGCTTTGATTGTTCTGAACAGGTTCTCATCCAGGAAATGAAAGGATGGTTTGTAAACTGAAGGCGTCCTCCACTGCGGTCAAAACAAGCTGCTGTCAGCCATGACACTACTGGTGTGTGTATGTGTGTGCGTGCGTGTGTGTGTGTGTGTGCGTGTGTGTGTGTGTGTGTGTGTCAGATAGTGAAAACACACGGATAATGAGGTCTGAACATATCTTGTGATGAAGGGCGAGCAGCAGCTCATCCCTCCACCAGTTGGTTTCAGAGTGTCAGTTCATTTTGCCTCTCTGTTCCGTTTGTCGGTTTTCAGAGAAACACAACCTGCGCTATGACACGTGTGTGTGTTTTAGCTGGTTGTGTATTTGTGTGTAGGTAACAGGTACTGATCTGCTGGAGCTGACTGTGTTTGAATATTTCAATAGTTTCTCTGCAAAGACAAAGTTAGCCAAAGCTAACTGGCTGTACTCATGCCTGGATTTAAAACCTTAAAGACAAAAACACAAAACATTTAAGGAATTAAAACCCTAAAGACAATAACCATAAACACAAACATAGAAACAGTTGATTGTGAGACACCATTAAAACACTGGAAGAAAAGAAGACGCAACTACAGGATGAAGAGGAGTCCAACACACTCACACTCACACACACACACACACACACACACACACACACACACACACACACACACACACACACACACACTGAGCTGAGCAGCTGAAGAAGCGGCCCCATAAATTATGGATAATGAAGACCACATCATTGAACTAATTCCCTCCCATGATTACGGTTCATAATGGGATTATCAGGACCGCGGCTGTGAGGAGCAAATCATTTATTTAATAATATAAAAACTTCATGGGTGATTACGTGAAGTAATAGGTGGCGGGTCTGACTGCGGAGGGAACTCTTCTCCTTCTGCTTATAGAAGGAGTTCCTTTAATGTACTGCATACATCGAGGAAGCGATGCAGTGACCCCAGACGAGCATTCTGTGGCGCTGTGATGCGTTTAATGACGCTGGGAGCTTCTGCAGATGTTACAGGAACATAGTGTAGAAACCTATGGGGAATTTTCTGGGTTAACCTTCCTTGAATGATTCCTGGAAGTTGGCCAAAAAGTATTCCCTTCCTTATAAATGTGTCTCATCCATCTGAGATTATGGCAGGAAACTTGCCCGCAGAAGTCATCCATGATTGACCTACAGTAGAGCTAACGGAATAACAGACAGAGAGCGGTGATATGTTCATGTGTTTTGGATGAAACGACCGGAGGGTCTTCATTCCACGTTTTATGTTCGCCCCACTGAGAAGAATCTGTTTTTCTTTATGTGTGTCGCAGACGGAAGGCTGGGGGGTAATCATCGGATTGAAGAGTCTCTTAAGACAGACAGCTGAAAGTACAAGTTGTGTGTCGATAGGTTTGGCGAGCGATGCCACGTACAGAAGGCCTGCGTTGGATCCCGATGAGTCTGGCTCCACGCGGTGTGGCTTGGGAGGAAGATTCTGGATGGAGATGTCATGATGGTGCAGCCGTGTGGTCGGCGGCCGTGTCATCCGAAGCCAACACACTTCAGCGTCTTCGCGCACGGGATTAGTTTTGTCACGCTTTGACACGCATATGCAAACGCGCTGGATGGCCTCCAAATCCTGTGTTGCTGCCATTGCGTTTTTCCCCTCTCAGCTACATTTTTACTGGGCCGGCTCCCACCTCATGGCTGCTTCCTGACACTCATTACGGGAAAACGACCCCTCCTAGGGGTGGAAGACACAAAAATGAAAACCGATCATTCCAGGGATAATTGTTCAGTTTATACTGTTCAAACACAAATTTTATAATATTCTGGGGTAATTTACGTACAGTATAGACAGGGGTGGCTGTAGCCCAGAAGAGCCCTTCCCAAAAACCAATGAAGACCAAAACCAATGTACATCACTGGTGAGCGTCTACCACTCCGGTGTTTCCAATTAGGTCCTTTCGAAACTCCCTAAAAGAATGACTCAACGGATTAACCCAGGTGATGTGTCTCACGCTAATGAACCTCATTAGTATACAAAGGCTCGGTGAAACTCGCATTTCAACGACCCCCTTTTGACACCCTTTGGTACCCCCATCAACCATCGTCGAGGAGCCAGATGGGTGTCAACTACGATCCTTGGAATGTGAATAGCACTGACCACACCCCACGGGGTTAATAAGCTAGAACAAGACCAGCCACCTTTAGAACTGAAGAAGCCTCTTGGATGAGAGACGAAACATCTTCAAGAACTTTCTTAAAGTGCAGTGGATTGACTTAAACAGCTTTGGATAACCATGACCTGGATAACTGAGAACCTACACAGACATCTTTTGGGATCAAAACAACGCAGGATCTCAAACTGCAGGCATGTGTTTTCGGGGAGGTGGAGGCGGAGGTCGTGTCAGGCTAACTTGGCGTGAAGGTTGTCTGAGCCTCGATGGAGTTGTGTCTATGTTGGTCTGAGCCGACCATAAAACATCTGTGGGGTGAATGGAGGAGACAGAAACAAGCGGCGTGTCGGAGACCAGTGCCGTCTCCAGAGCCTCTGAAACAACTTTACACGTCCTGCTATCTGAGTCCATTTACACCAAACATCACACCGTCTGCACAGCGCCATTAAGCACCGCTGGTAGCATCAGGGCTGACAGGCCCGCCGGCTCGGAGCAGCGAGGACAGGCCGTTATTTAACACACAGCTTTGCATGACTTTAAATTGAAATGCCAGCTGATTGTTGAGGTCAGCATTGATTTTTTTTTTTGTAATAAAATGGAATAGTTTTGGATCACAGCTTTATCGTTAAACCCACATGACATTTATATTGAACCCATTCAGAACCTGAAGACGGAGAGACATGGGATGATTGAAGGGATTGATATTTATTTATTTTTAAAAGTTGTTTGTTGTGGGTTATAAAAGATTGATGTTCGATCCAAAAGCATCCAAGCAGAAATCATATCACCATATTTCATCTTTATATTTCTGCAGCTGCCTATGTCAACGCTGTAGCAGAGGATTTAAACATCTCTACTAAAAGATGCAGTTGGTTGGCTCCGACTTCCTGATCTCTGGTTCTGATTGGTTAAAAATGCAGGAGAGATGGAATCATCTGGGAGGAAAGAAGACATCGCTTCATGCATCTCAGCTGTACATTTCGCCTCATGCAAATGTACAGCTGGGTTTCTGAGACATTTTAAGGGTCCCATTGCATCTTATGTAACTCACACTCCTGTCATGGGTTTCAAACGACAAGCTCCGCCTCTAGCCTTGGCAGACTCCTCAGAAATGAGAAAAAAACAAAGACCAACGCTACTCTTTCCTGGGAAACATCGTCCCAATTTGAGGCTAACTGTGACATCACAGGAGGCTAAGCCTCTCCTTCTGGGAGGAGACATTATACTGTACGTAGGTGCTCTGTCCATCGCCACACCCATTTTGGGAGAGGGGTGTGGCTAGCCTATGTTCACTCCATTTTAAGACATATAGATGTACAGTAATTGAAGAGTCTGCTTTGTATGGGGGACTAATCCCGGTTTTGTTGCCCTTCCAGTCTCAAATAGGAGTCAAACCCATAAAAACGCTGCCTCTATTTTCCACTCAAATGGGTTCGGATCTGAATCGGGTGACACAGATGTGTAAAACTCATCAAGGAGACAAGCTGCACGAGGTTGTATCTCTGGTATATTTAACATTCCTGGATGCTCCGTACAAACACCGGGATGATCAAACTCATCGGAGCCGTCTCTTACGTACACTTTGTCGTCAGCCCCACCTCCCTTCCCCTCGGCAGCCGCCGCCGACGGATCGGTGGCAGGTAACGAGACGACTCTTTGAAGCCTTCCTGTTTCTGTAAGTGTTGACATTCTCGGCTCTGCTTTGTGTTGGCTTTGAGCAGGAAAAGTGTGGCTGTGATCAGCCAGAGCTGTTTCTGGTTCGGCTCACTCAGAATTGCACTTGGAATTTGCTGGAGTTCCCCTGAAAGAAATGGAGAAAGGGGTATTTATTAAAGCTGGAAATGAGCACGGATGGAAAATGTGGACTGACAGAACACAGAGTGAAGCGTTCACGTGAGGCTAGTGATGGCATCACGGCCGTGGTAACACAGGAACGGGGGTTGGATGGAGATTGGAGTGTTTCCTGGAATACCCTTCAGATTCTGTCCTCCATCCCTGAACTTTTCAGGAACAGACTGGTGGGGAGAAAGAGGAGGATGAAGGGCTGAACGAAGGATGAGTATGAGGAGGAAGAGCGACGGGGTGGAGGCAGCTGTCAATTTTGATCATGTGACGAGAGAGAGAGAGAGAGAGAGAGTTTGATTTCCTGTCAGAAGTAAGGCACTCTGCTGCAGCAAGATAACACACACACACACACTCACCTAAACAGATACACTTCATCGCCATCCCATAATAACAGGTTACAATGTCTGTCATACTATTTTCCACCTTCTCTTTATTTTTTTTAACTTCTTTATTTCTTTCTTTCTATTTCCTTGTTGACTGTTATTAAAGTCTTAATTTGTTCGTGACTCATTTCTGGAGAAACAACCAGCACCTCTCTCCACGCTGATGGATTGTCCAATCAGCTTCTCCGATTTAACGAGCTCATTTAACAAACCAACCATTCTCTTCCTGCTTTCACACGTTTATCTAGAAACACCTTCTCCCTCATTTTTCTTCCCACCTGTCTTTAATTTACTCCTTCCCTCTTTTTGTTCCCCCCACCCAGTATCAACTCCACGACCCCGTCACCGCGGCGATGGCCTGGAGGCATTATCGCTCCGGTCTGGACTCTTTAATCGGCGTTCGGATCAAGGCTTCAATGAATGTAATTAAATTGTCCAGAGCAGTGTGGCGGTAAACGTGGTCCTCATGGCGTTTGATGGATGGAACGCCTGAACGAATTTAGAGAGCGTCGTGAAAGCAGAAGGTCGGAAAAATAAAATTAACCTCCAGAAACAAATCCAGCGAGTTAGCATCACGTGACTAACGTCCCTCTAAATCAATCTGCTTTGTCAAGATAATCAATACGATCAATGCGTACGTCATCCATCATTAAACAGACGCCACAATGTTTGAGTCCTCACCTTCAAAGGCTTCCGTGGTGACAGTTTGCCGGAGCAGCGCCCCCTGCTGGTGGGATTACAGGCAGCGAACACAGGTGGGATTCATTGATTTGAATACATATTTTCACGCCATTCATCCGCTGCCATTCCGCCCTCCTGCTGCAGGACGATAATACACAAACCCTGTTTGCAGGGATCTTCTCACAATACCTGGAAGCTGAAAACGCTTCCAGCTCCTGCCAACATCCACCTGCGTTATTCGGCCGCTGAAGGATGCGGACCAACGTGCCGCAGCCCACAACCAACACCCCCTCACCTCGGCGCATCCGAGGACTGCCATCCATCCTCACTTTTCACTTTCCTCACTTTCTTCCTTTTACATTTGTCCCCCGGTTGCGTTCTCGTCCGACCAGCATCGGCTTTATGAGGCGGGTTCCTGCCGGACGCTCCGTCCTCCGACGCCCGTGGGAAATAAGAGGACGCAGCGAACCTTCATCCTTCGTGTCAGACGGCCATTTGTAAACTTGTTCTAGTGATTAATGACGGTTTCATACAGACACAGATCTTCTTCCACATCGCAGCATCACATGACCTTCACGACCCCCCAAGTTATCTCTGATTGGATGCTCTCAGGCGCTACCGGCAGAAAGAGAAAGAAGAAAGAGAAAGCGGGCGTCTGGTTTTTATCCACCATCTCCTCATTCTTTGACCCACGGGTGAAGGCTTGATGTAGATCAGAGCGTTTCATCCTGCGAGACATCCTCCCCTCGGGGGAGGTGGGGTGTGTGTGTGTGTGTGTGTGTGTGTGTTTCGTTTCGGGGCGAGCGGTGATGGTGGCAGGCGTAGATGAGATGGAGATGTTGCGTGAGATGAAAGAGACGGATGTATGCAGGATTCCTCCAACAACAGGAAATCATCCGGCGAGGAGGCAGGAAGTGCTGGTAGAGTCGGCCCGTAGCGCCAAAGGAGTAATGTTTAATGGGGGGGGGGTAGCTTGAAAACCGTTATTGAAAATCAGAGGAAATACAGTGTGTTTAATGAAAGGTTGTCACACTAATGCCGACCTCTGACCTCTTTGGACAGAGATTATTGACTTCATGTGCATTCAGTCATCAATCGTAATGAGCGGCATCTTATTAGGAGCCCTTTCAGGGAGGGGGGGGCTCCAGCTGGCTTCTGTTTGCTCAGTAACAAGTGCTGCTTTAAATTCCTCCGTGACCCAGATCTCATTTGATCATCGCTCGTGAAACACGAAGAGAAACGAGTCGCATCGGGTGGGAATCATTCGCTCTGTCGCTGCGTAACGTTGGGATGAAGAGAGGGAGAGAGAAAGAAGGAAGAGAGAGGGATGAACTCATTATTGACCCCCACAAAGGTGACCTCCGGTCTGATGTTTGCATCTGAATGCAGGATGTTTTTTAAACGCAGTGCTGACACTTCCTGGATCTGCTTCAAAGCCACAGGTGGCATCCTAGACGGGCACTCGTCTCTTAAAAGACACATAAAGGGAAGTGTTTGTTTTAAAGTTCACCTACTGGAGTGTTTGATTGTATAATTGAATATGTGGGGGAGAGAATTGAGTGAGAAAATGTGGAATTAGTTTAAAAATCATCGTGAAAAGAATGTCTTCATGTTGGGCGACCCCGAGCTTTATATCAAGCGCTCCTTCGGGTGAAACGCTGCGCTCTTGACTGGTCTGCCATTGCAGGACGGAACCAGAAACAAGTGATATAACGATGGAGACACTTGTGGAGGTGGATAACGCGGTCGTCTGCTGTGACCTGACCGGTTCTCACAAATCAAACACAGCCGGGCCGATCTGAAAGCAGGCGTCGCTACACGGATCGCGAACCTTTACGATGTCATGTTTCAACAATAATTAAACCTGATGAAACTAGTCTGCGTCGACGTGTCGTTAGTCACGGGTAATTTGACTTAGTGTCGCATAAAACGCCTTCAGAACCCGAGTCTGTGTAGAATTAACAACCACAAACATGTTGTCTGATAAAAAGGGACGCTTCATTTATCATCCGTGGCGCCGTCGCAGGGGAGGAGTCGTGATTATCGGTTGATCGTAGGAATGTTTCTGCGTGAACTTTTACGTTGTCGCACCAATAAAGAAGTTTGAAAGAGAGAAGGCGACAAATACACAAGTGTGTGTGTGTGTGTGTGTGTGTGTGTGTGTGTGTGTGTGTGTGTGTGTGTGTGTGTGTGTGTGTGTGTGTGTGTGCTGAGCTTGCAGGACAGCGAGGCCCATTAGAGCTGATGCAGTGTCACCAGTGGGTCGTGCAGACTGTGATTATTCAAATGAGTGTTTGTTAAGGAAGCGTTCTGATCAGATGTGTCAGCAGCCGCCGCCGCCGCCGCCGCCGCCGCCACCACCGCCAACACCGCCAATACCGCCAACACCGCTACTCTGATTTAACATTTTACATTTCAAAATAAATGCAAATAAAATGCTACAATAATAAGGCTGAGGTTGATTTAAATACAACATCTGCATGTAGAGACACACACACACACACACACACACACACACACACACACACAGACACACACACACACACACGTAACGGTTGATTTGTTGTAACTCAACAAGGGTCGCAGTGGGAAGCTGGATTATTGCTTCTCTTTTGTTCAGACTGAAGCAGGTGGGCTGGTTCTAACAAGAAGCATGTGACTGCTGTCAACTCCACTCACATCACACACACACACACACACACACACACACACACACACACACACACACACACACACACACACACACACACACACACACACACACACACACACACACACGAACAGCACGTTGCAGTCCATGTATATCATTGCTAACACACTCATTTAAAGGACGTTTCATTTGCCTTATGCCGTAAACACACTCTGTGATGTGATTGGTTCCCAGAGGGGAGAAAACCTTCAATCCTGCTACCAGATGAAGGATGACAGGATTTAACAACACATTCTTTCAGGCATCCAAAGATAACAGATCCCAAAATACTCTTGAAGCGGTCACATGTGTGGCCTGTTGGTGGTGACTGACGTCTCCTTGGAAACGCTGTTCAAACCTGATGACTGTGGGATTTTTCCTTTTCTAACAGTTTGTGGACAGAGGATCATTTGGGGGGGTTTTTATGGTCAAACTGTTCAGGTAGATGCGACCTCCTACCCATGAGGAGGAGCTTTGGAACAAAAGAGGATGACCCAGAAATGTGATTTATGTGCTGAATGGATGCTTTCATAACTGTTTATTGTTTTATTTTGGCGGGGACTCCCTGAGACCCTCCGGGCCCCGGGAGTGTCACACAGCTTTATTTTTGGGGCTTGATAATTTTGGGAAACAGCAAGATCAGCTCCTCATTATAAGCTCCAACCGGGTGCTGAATCCACCAAATCACATCCGTGTAATAACGAATTCAGGACAGCGGTCCCTTACTTCATATTATGTAACAGTGTCCTGGTTTTCGAGAGGAGGAGCGTGAAGAACGTTCACATCTGGACAAGTTCCTGTGAAGGACGCCGCCAAAGACGAATCAGCCTGCGGGGGGAGGGCCGGGGAACGCCTCTTCCCATTAGAGTCTTTAATTTATTCTTCAAAAATAGGAGTGGAATAAGATGCATGTGTCCGTCACGCACCGGAGAAATGTCATCACTAATGAAGTGAGAGGCTGCTGAGTTTGAATCAGTCTGGAGGAAAAGAGCTTCATTCCTCTTTTTATTCCAGGTCGTCTGTCCAGTCAAGAGTCGGTCGCTCCAGATCAGTGGGTATCTTCTCCCAAAAGGTTCATCCCTTCCATTTCAGTTGAATCAAAAGCCAAGAATTCAGTTACGACGTCCTTATAAGGTGAAGGGAGATGAGTTTCATTCCCTTTGTTTACTGCTGCAGCTTCACGCTGCTGTTATCGCTGAGTGTCAGCGAGTCAAGTCACAAAACGTGACTCCTGAGAAATCTGCTTCATCCAGTCGTGACCCCAGAGTCGTGACCCCCGGAGTTCGGACCAGACTCGCTTTTTTGATCCTGGAGATTTTACCTGCAGTACGCTGGGGGTTCACCCTGAAATGGGCTTTCATAAAATCTTCATGTGGCTGTAAGAAAGTTTGCTGCAATAAAACCAGAAATATCTTTAGAAAAATCCTTAGAGATTATATTGTGAAAGTAAAAATACCAAAGAAAGAAAGAAAAGAGAGAAAGATTTTGATTTTTAAAAGCACGTTTATTCTCAAGAACCCAATTACAAAGTAATCACGCTGGCACAAAATCCAAAGGAGATTCACACAAAAAGGAATTCACATTTCGAAAACAAATAATCGTAGGAGAATAATAAAGAATCTAAAGAAAACGTACGTGAATTAAACCAACCAATGACTGAACACAAGCTCCTCACTCAACACAGAACATAAGATGTCCTTGACACGCCACAAGTTCGTAAAAGTATCTAAATCACTCAAAATATATTCTGATTTCGACATGTTCTTTGTAAAATGGCATCTCCAAAAATGAAAGACTATTGACGAGAATTTATGACATCAATATTACAATAATAACTATAAAAGTAAATGTACTTCATTAATCCCTATAGGGAAGTTGTCAGTCCACTCTAACACACACTGGTAGTTAGTCACATACACAGTAGTGTGTACAGGTCCGTTTCACACACACACAGGGGGCCTGTAGGCATGCAGTTGAGGGGGGCTGAAGTAAGGGTCACTTCCTTTGTGGTGCACCCTAATGGGCAACTTATAAAGGGGATGGTGCCTTGCTCAAGGGCGCCTCGGCAGCACTCGGGAGGTGGGCTGATGCCTCACACTGCCCGACACGGGTATTGAGCCACCGCCCCTCCCTTCCCTGCTGCTGAGCTACTGCCGCTCCCCAAAACAGACTGGATTTTGTCACAGAGGTAGTAATCGCAGGCACGGACGGGGTTTGAACCCGCGATCCCCGGTTTACGAGACCGATGCCTTACCACTTGGCCACCGTGCCAGGATAGTGGACTGACGTTAGCGTTTTAATCTCAACAAGACTTTCTGAATGTGAAATGTGGGTAGTCGTCAATCAGTGTCAACCCACACAACATGTACACAACACAACATGTACACAACATGTACACAACATGTACACAACATGTACACAACATGTACACAACATGTACACAACATGTACACAACATGTACACAACATGTACACAACATGTACACAACATGTACACAACATGTACACCACACACCTGCTGTGTTTTCTGTTAGCTCTCCAAGAAGTCTACGTATAAATTGGGTTTCATGGAGGGGTAGAAATTTTGTGCGCGCGCACACACACACACGCGCGCGCACACACACACACGCGCGCGCACACACACACACACACACACACACACACACACACACACACACACAAAGATAGTAGTGCTGCTCCTGTGGAGGACAAGAATACTCCTGATAGAGAGATGGACAGAGACACAGAGGGGAGAGGTACATAAATACATAAGGTACGTAAGGGGCGGCAGTGGCTCAGTGGTAAAGCGGGTAGTCCAATGTTCTGAGATCATCGGTTCGATTCCCGCTCCCACCTGAAAAATAACCCCCGGAGGTGAGCTGACAGTGGGAGGTGTCAGCTCACCTCCGGAGCACTGCCGAGGTGCCCCTGAGCAAGGTGCCATCCCCCCTCACAAGCTGCTCATTTGGGGTTCACCACGAAGGAGCTGCCCGCTCCCTCGCATGCTTACTGGCCCCCCCACAAAGGCATGTACACACTAATAGGCATGCATGTGATCGATTGACTAACAAAAACTAGAGTGTGTGTGTGTGTGTGTGTGTGTTCTTCATTTCCCTTCAGGGATTATAACTATAAAAAAAATTTTTTTTAAAGTTATAGATAGATAGATAGAAACGACTCCCTGTTCCTGTTAAACAGCTCCATCTCCTGCTCTTTTTTCTGTCATTTCTTTTCTGTAGAAACTGTGTAAAGTTATTAGATATAATTCTCCACATTTTTCCCGGGACTATTCTCTGGAGTCATTAACTCTCTCCTGTGGTTGTCTGAGCTGCGCCGCTATTGCTGCAAATAATTGGACTTAAGAGGCTCATTTTCTCTGTGTGAAACATGCTTTTAGTATTTAGGTCAATGCTCCATCCATCGCTCGGGCCTGACAAGGCTCTCCATCCCTCTGCTCAGCTTCTTTCTCCACGAACGGAAGCGCAAAGGCGCTCCGAAGCGCACGCACACATTTTTTGCGCAAAGTGTCCGGACTGCAGCCGTCAGAAACAAACACACACTCTTCCTCCGAGCTCTCAGTCAGCTGAGCAGCTGATACAAAACACACTCTTTCTCCCTCCTACTCCCTCTCCTCTCCCCTGACTCCCTTTCTTCTCTCTTCACCATATCATCGCCTCTCCTTCTGTCTCATGTCCTCCTCTCCCTCCTTTCTTCATCTCTCCTGCCTGTCAGCTGAGCAGCAGCATGGAGCGCTGATCAACGCCCACACTCAGCCCGTCTTCTATTGCTACGGAGGGTGGAGGAGGAGGAAGAGGAGGACGCCATAGATTAAAAAAAATTTAAAAAAAGGAGAGGGTGAGCAGATATTTTTTCGCCATCAGGCACTAATTACGACAAACTGGAATTGAGGATTCTGTTCATCCAGATCGGATCAGCATCATGACTTAAAAGCACCAGTATGACGTCATCCTCGCCACCTCCATCAGCCCTGCCTCCACCCAGTCCGGTCAAATAAAGTGAAAAAAGAAACAGAAGTCCTGTTGATCAGAAGCAGCTTGTTGATGCGTCTCTGCATTTGGAAATCTAAAAATCTAATGCAGCTGTTGGAACTGATGGAGAAGGAGGCATCAGTAGTCACACGCATCCATTTGGTGTCACCCCCAGCCACAGCGGATTCCCTCTTTGGGCCGAAGTGGAGGCAAACGGTGCATCTGGAAGTGCCTCCAGGGCGCGACGTGGAAATAAATTCACATATTATACTTTTAATTTGTCTGAATCAGTGGAAAGACTGACATCAGCATCGTCTGAACCTTCGTTGTCCTTCACCGGTGTACACGTGAAGATGTTCTAACCATATCTGGACTGCAAAATGGGTCACGGCGGTTGATGTGGAGTTGTTAAAAGGACAAAGAGATCCGGAGGGACGCAGAAAGACGCTCCGCCTGGTTTCACAGATCCAGAGTGTTCAGATAAAAGCTTCAGCGAAAGACGGATGCGATGTGAGTCAGAGAGAGATGTATGTAGAGAGGTGCGTGTTGAGGTCAACGAATGATGAGAGAGACAGAGACAGAGAGGGACCGGCCTGACCCTGACCTTCCCCCTGGGACGTCTACGCCGGGACGACGTCGCCCATCTGAATCCAGCCGGACCCGCAGGTTGACGGGTTTTTAGTACGAGGAAAAACCGAGTCGTGTTCAGACACGCTGTCAGACGGCGCCTCCAGCCATGCGTCACCGACGGGTCAACGCAGACATAAAATAAAGAACACACAGGGATGGATTTGAATATTTGTCCCGCCAGAGTTTCAGACTTTTATTTAAATTAAATTAGACTAAATGCATTTCAGGAATCGTGGCTGCATGGCGCTGCAGAAAGGAAATCCAAAATCTCCAGGACAAGCTTAAGACACAATGATTATGACGCTCACGATGGACATTTACGCCCTGCATCTACCCTTCCTTTATAGGGTGGAATGTCCCATTTATACTGGGGTGAAGGGGTAGTGGTCTACTAGCCCCTGTCCCCCCAAAACAGAACTCCAAAAACAGTGATTTCAGATTTGATAGAATCAAACATTTTGGTGTCTGTCATCTGCAAACTTGAGAATCCATAGATGTTCAGAGACGAAGATGTAACACCTCCAGGGTTTCTGCAGAACCAGAACCAGAGCCCAGCTTCACACACTTCCTGTGTGTGTCCTTTCCTCTCACCTCTGCACTATTAATCCAATGTATGAATTTGCCGAGTACTCATCGACACATTAGCGCTAATTGGTCTTAATGGTCTTAATAACTCTACTTGTGCTAATGGGCTAATGGGCATCTGTTTCTTTGTACAGAGAGCAGCTCCCATTAATCCATGCAGGGTGGGGTGGGGATGTGGATGGGTGGGGGTGGGGGTGGGGGGGTTGCAGGTGATTTCTGGCACTATTTCCTGTAATTGTCCCCTGAACGGGCTGGAGGGTTTAAGCATAGCCAGTTCACGTGAGACACGAGTCCTGAGCATGTGTGTGTGTGTGTGTGTGTGCGTGTGTGTGTGTGTGTTGTAGTCCAGATGAAAAATGAGCAAACAAGGCGGCCGTGATTGTCTCCTTAACGGTGTCGTGTCAGTGCTGCCTTTCATTAGCGCTGGTTAATTAGATAACAACTCTGATGAAGCCATTAATCAGGACTCGCGCCGACACGCCGTCCATCCCCTCCAATGCCCTCCTCCTGCTGACTCAGCTTTTCTTCGCCTCTGCTCTGGTTCTAGATGGAGAACCGTGTCAGTGATGGTTCCCCGGATTGTTCCCTTCGCTTCCTCTTCGTTCGTCTTGTCCTGACATTATTACAGCTCTGTTGTTATTTATTCAACAGATGTTTGCAGTAAATGAATCAAACAGGAAGAGCTTCAGTGGTTTTCGGACAGTCGACAAACAAACTGCTAAAAGTTACAAGTCAAACTCTTCCTAATCAGATGTTTTCAATCAGATGTGACAGCCAGGAGCTGCAAACCTGATCCAATCTTCATCTTCATTCTTGAATGTCCGAGCTTCATCCTCCTCACAGATGGAGACGTTGGACTGTTTCCTGATCCTTGATGGAATCCATCTGAAGCAAAGTGGAACCAGAGCATCACCAAGGCCCCCTCATGCTTCATGTAGGGAGAGGGTTCATCAGCATCCTCCTCTAGACATACCGCTGATCCAACAGCTAATAAACAGAATATCTCTCCTCCATGAATAACTTGTTATCATCAGATTTTCTGCCCAGGTTTAATCTGAATGAGTTGACGGGGGTAGCATCAAACTGTATCCTGCATGGGGAAGAAGAGAATGGACTGGAAATTGGTCTTAAATTGACTTTTTGATATGTTGCTTTGGTGGTGGTGGTGGTGGGGTGCTGAGGGATTGTTGCTATTCTTTCAGGCTGTGTTTTGTGCATTGATGCGGGGATTAAACATCCGGCACATGGGATTATATGTAAAACATGATTTAAATGACGTGAGGAGATTCGATCCATCTGTCAATTCATTTCCTCTGTAATGGCGAATGTGTGCGTGTGTGTGTGTGTGTGTGTGTGTGTGTGTCTGTGTATGTGTGTGTGTGTGTAAATAACCAGACTGAGAAATATACTTCTGGTCGGGTTGGAGGAAGGGAAACACCTTCAGGTGTGGTTCTCCTCTTCCTGTTTACAGGGTGTGAAATTACCAGCAGTCGGTTCTGATAACGTTGGACCGCAGAGGAGAGTCCGGCTAACTCCAACTCCGGGATTCATTCATGGCTGCCAGTTGTACCAGATCTGTGACACATTTCCCATTGGTTTGATGTGTCTGACACCTTGCATTGGTTGGGAGAGGCTAAATGCTGATTGGTCGGCTGCTATTTGATCTATACTGAAATCAACACCTGTAAAAGGTATGGTGTTCCCCTTCAGGATGATCTCTTTGCTGATGCCTGAAGTTTGCATCTGTTTTCTACAAAACTTCTAAACTGATGACATTTCCTTCATCCCCCAGTTGTTGTTTTTGAGCTAATTAGTTCTCATTAGCATCCCAAGAGGCTAAGCTAAGATGGTAAACATGGTAAACACCTGTTGAACATTAAAACATTGTTATTGTGAGCGTTTAGCTCAAATCGGTGGTGTGAATCCATTGGAGGTCTAAGATTTATACTTCCTATAGCTTTGATCGATGCTGATGTGTCCTAAACTTCCAGCAGGTGTTCATCAGCATTAAGGCTAATCTACCGTTGCCATGTTCTCTTTTATCCCTCTGTCTTGCATGTGAGTCACAAACCCTGACCTGCTGGTTGAGAGGGTTTACACCACAGATGTGCTTCAGGTCCCTGGTAGTCCGGAGTTCATCATTCTCCATTAGCTCTTCAATCAAGCTGAAAAAGGCTTCTCCCCGTCTGGGAGTCAAGGTGGTGGGTGGGAGATTGGTCTGAGATGGAGAAACTCTGCAACACTTTCTCTGTCACACTCCTTTCCCCCTTGTAAACAATGATGAAAGGGAGGCACTGCTTTAAGGCAAAGTTCCCAGTGGACACAAGTGGACTTATCTAGTTTCTGCTTTGTTGGCCAGCTCCGCTTTGAAAAGAGCCTCTTAATCTCAGAGGAGCCCGCCGGCTAAATAACTAAATAAATGTCATTTCTCTTATCTGTCCTTTTTCTCCCCAGTCCTCTGTATAATAAAGTATTTGTTCTCCATCTTCACTTTAGTTCAACTCCATTGTTACTTCTTTTTTTCCCCACATCCTTTCCCTTGTTCTACTAATGAGAATTAATGTGCTGTTAGGATTATCTGGTAAATTTCTGTTCCACTTTGATCAAACATTTGAGAATTCCCTGGATTCTGAAGTTTGCCAAACATGGATTTTAGAAGAAGAAAAATAAGGCGAAAAACAAGCAGATGGGCTCTGTAATTAAAAAGTAAAGTCGGTCACATCAATCAGGATGGATAGGCCGATACAACAATTAAGTTATTCTACTGTTGCCATGCAGAGAGACTCTATCTTTCCCAGAATACCCTTCTTGTCTCCTCTCTTTGGATAGGTCTCTTTTTGGGGTGTGGCCTCACGTGCCTCCAGAATGGACTCCACACCTGGTCCCAATCTATTCCTCACCTGCAGGATATATTAACCTGGCTTCTCTTCTTTCTCCTTGCTCCTTCTGGTAGCATCTGATGCTAACACGTTCTCCTTTCTTTGGCTTCAGCTCCAGACAGACATCAGGAGAAGTAAGTTCACCTGTTTCTATTTAGGAGACAATCTACTACATTTGACAAGAAATATTTGATGACTTCCAATAGGCTGGGATAATATATGGAAATAAAAAGTGTAGTGAAATCATTTTAACTCATTGGCTGCCAGCTCTTTGTAGCAATGGATCTATTTTGGCAGACTTTCTTCAATGCTCCGGACATTTCTCACTGTTTTATATCTATTCTTAACCAATTGCAAGATGCTTTGCTCAGAGTGAATTTCTATGGTTGGAGGCCGCCTCTTATCTGAAATGGATTTCACTGGTTGAAGGACTTGGAAGTTGTATTTGAGTATTTGAAGTATGGTTTCCACTTCAGAGCTCTGCCAAATGGGTTCCTGATTAGAGGGAGATCAGAGGCCAGCATCTTGCTTCCTGTTGCATCGAGACCAATAAATGTTCAGCACTAAAATCCACAACAGTTGGGGATGCTGACCTCATCAGGAAGCAGAAGTCCTGTAAAAACTCACAGACCGCCCTGCTGGGAACAGGAAGTGTTTATTCTTCCAAATGATTTGACCCTTTTCTTTTTCACCTGAAGGAAATTTGTGCAGATACACTTTACACCAAAATAAGGGTGTGCTTCTACTAAGGTTTCAGACGTCCATCCCGTCCCGCTCAGGGAAGGATTCTTTCTGTGAGGGGTTCAAAGGCTAATGGCGTCCCAACAAGTCAATGAGATGGTGCTCGTGGAGCTATTGTGTACAAATCAGCCATGAGTCAAACTCTGTTCGCTTGAGTCTTTGAAAAGGAACTCCTTGAGTGTGCTGTGTTGTATGTGTGTCCTGGTCTACATGTATTTTTCTGAATGCTGTGGGCTTTAGACCCTGATCTGAATAAGACCTCTCAGAAGTGAAGATGTTTTGATCAGGACTCATTTCTCCATGCAAAAGCAACAGGTCATCTTTGTCATGACTTCTGACTTACATCTTGACATTTTTCCTGGTACTTATAAAACATATTTCGAGGTTAGGTTGTAGGCTTTACTGTCCTGTGTGATAACGTCTTTAAAACGCATGCATTCAAGGTGTTTTTTTCATAACTTTCTAACATAAATATGACTTTCTTTTCTTTGTGAAGTTCAGTCAAGGGCTAACTCTTCTGATAACATATTTTCTTTACAACATTTTGTGGATGGGGTTCAAAAATTCATCTGTACGGCAGCTTTTTATCCCCAAAACGACAAACAAATCCAAAACAGAGGAGAATCAGGAAGCAAACTACAGCCCCGAATGGAAACATCAGCAGATCCGTGAGATATATCTCTATCCCGAGGTAAATCCTTCCCAAATTTAGAAAACCAGGCGGTTGGAGCTCTAATCTGTGATGTTGCCAAGGTGTATCGCCTGAAGCTGCAGATAAACCTTAGAATTTCATTGTAGGTCTGCAGCGTGTAGAAAGTATCCTTTAGAATGTCCACGTTCAGTCCTCTGTTTTAATTAAGCTTATAATAAGCGTTCGGTTCGGTCGGCAGTAACAACCTTGAAAATGAATGCTATAGTTTCACAGCACAGTGACGCATCGGCCTCCTTTCTCATATTCTACAAATCCTTTTTACACAAAATCCTGTAGAGGACAAGCTACCGTTTTTAAAACACCCCTATGAGCACTGGAGGAAGAGGTCTGGTCTCTCCAGTCTGCCTCTGTCGGAAAAATTAAAGTGTTCAGTGATCACCTTACAGGCTGCATCCTAATGAGGGTACAGCTTTAATGCATGGGAGAAGAAATAAAGCAAGGAATCCAATGTCATGGTCGGATATTTAACGGCATCGAATTAACTTAATTTGACCTACAACAGCTGCTTCTACTGCGGACACACACTCTGACTTTATTTCAAACAATCGGTTCATTTTGGAGATGAAATGATACCGCAACTGTTGTGCCATTATGCCGACTCTCAACTAAGGCCGAGGAATGTAATCTCTTATCACCCAGACAGCTACAGGATCAATAAAAACACAGACTAAAGACGCAGACGGAGACGAGACGAAGTTTTTATCGATGCCTCCTGTGGAAAAGTGGTGAATCAGTAAACAGGGAGGCGCACTCATGTCGACTTTAGCTTTTTTAAAAGCAACAATCTTTTTGTCTGCAGCAGAAAGGAATCATCCGAGGAACGATGAGAAACGTGAGGATGGACAACGGATATTACTGAAAGCATGAACACGTTATTATAGTCTCCGTTTTTACAAACGGAAATATTCAAATTGATAGGGAAAAATATTTGTTAGCATGCTTATTAACATGTTTGTTAGTAAATGTAGATCAATGCCAATTAGGCACTATTCTTTGCTTTAAGAGAACTTTGTTGTGATTTTTTTTGTTCAAGTTGTCCCCCTGGAGAGAGGAAGTGATGATGTTAAAACGCCATAAAAGCTCTTCCTACCCTCGACGTCCAGACGAGCCAGATGTGGAATGAGTCCATTCTCCGAGGCGGAACGCTTTCTCTAAGGGGAGCATCATCTCAGGGAGTCGTTTCATTTTTATTCAGGATCAGAATCGTTTTCCTCACCTGGAACAAAGCAGACAAAAGATTCTAAGATCAATGTTTTATTTCCAATGCAGTTTGGAGAACTTGCTGGATACATGCTAGCTATTATGCTAATCCGGTGCATATTTGCTCTTTAATGGTTGCCGTGGTTTTGATCTGACCCTGAATGAGACAATGAAAATGTACTTTACTTCCATCAGGCTCATTTAAACGCTTAATGATCGCTGACATCACTTCTTTTTAACCAATTACTCAGCGGCTGACATCGCAGAGATCTTAAAGGCGCGTTTTATCTTGCGGATCACAATGTTGATTGTTAAATATGTCTTACTAATGTCAGACCCAGGCCTCATTTACTTCCAGTCATCTATCTCTTTCTATCCTGGACTCCCTCAAACGGTAGAGCCTTCATTCTCAATCTGTAGCAGATCCCTGACCTTGAACGCCACCAATAACAACCCTTTTAAAGTGAAACTGCAGACATCACAAGCTTTCGCAACACACCCGCAACCCCATGGCGGCGCTCAGCTCTCATCCACACCGCCGTCAATCAGCCGTCAGCCTCGCCGACACACCGAGACATACACAAACATCGATCATCAAACAGCGGTCTCCAGCTCGCAGCATCCATCTCGCGTGATACCTCCTCTTGTTACCGTAACAACCATCTTTTCTTGTTACCAACCACACCGGTACCAGTCGATGTGTGTAAAAATGAGCATTGGAATAGATCCGACTCTAGCGCTGGATGTTTGCCTACGCCCTACAGCGTTGCTAATATAGTTACTGCACAGTTAGCCTTAGCTGACGGATTAGCCTCTAACTCTGACCCCTTTGACCCCTTCCGGCTAAAGCGGCTAAACTCTGAGATGATCACTCATCCTAGACAACTTGAAGCCATCGCACCCGATCAGCCGTATACACCAGACGGGATGTTGAGGACTTTGCTTCGTCACACCGTAACCAGCTGCAGGAAACTCCAGCGGCTTCATTTGAAACCTGTTTGCTCTTCTGATATGTTCACCATCGAGCAGACGTATCACAAGAACTTCCTCCTCCAGAAGCTCATTAACATTTGCTCAAGAGAGCTTCTGTTATTTCACCAAAAAGACCAATAAATTTGAACACCCCCCTCCCTATAAAATTCAGATTATGTGTGTGTTGAACTGAAATCCATCCCAGGGAATAATTGAATTCAATCTAATTTAATTACAACAAGGATTCTATTAATTATCTGACTTAATGATGGATTGATCAGACTTAACACCAGATTTAATTATCCTCTGGATTTTTAACAAGACTTCAATCCAGACCATTAATCCATCATTGAATACAATCCAGTCAATGGAGGAGGAGGAGTGATGAAGAGTGTGTCAGTTATCTTTGGCTAGTTATGAGGCCTTACTGATGGATGAGCAAGAGGGACCTACAAGAGGATGTCAGGATGTTTTCAGGCTCATGCCGCTAACCCTACCAGTCTTAAAATTGTTCAAAAAATTTAAAAATTCTATCCTGAATTCATTCAGATTTTTGACATTGATTTTAAAAGTCTTTTCCTGTTGGGGAATAGAAATTTGAATCATGTTTGGTAAGAGATCAATTCATTTTAGTTATCCAACTCTGAGACGACTTAGTGAAATACTCTTTTCTAATGAGTTTTAGTCCCAAATGGGGTTTTTTGCATTTCGCGGGAGACAAGATGTGACTGAGGACATGAGGTTGTAATCAAAGACGATACTGAGGTTAGAGATAACAATCTATATTTAGCTGTAGGAAATACTGATGAAATACCAGCTGTTACAGAAGTAATGATATGAAACTCTTTTTGATTTGAGGCCTTGGAGATTTACTGAATAAACTTTAAACCTTTAGTGATGGACGCAGACATCCAGACAAAATGGAACATGAGAGAACTAAGTGGTAGCTTATCCCAGATCAATACGCTGCATCAAATCATCTTTGAAATGTGTTTAAGATTGTTTGTTAGAAAATCTCGGTCGGAAGAAGAAAAAAAAAACGTTAGGAAACAAACTTTCGGAGACGGCGTAGATAAGCAGATGAAAGCATTTTCATCGGGACCGCATTAAGGATGCAGAGCAAGACCTTCCAATACATCCATCCTGGATGGAGGAACTTTAAAACAACTAACACATTCTCTTCTTCCCGACGACGGCTTTCTTGCTACTTGTTTTAACACGAGTTTGTGACTTCAAACCAGCTTTCATGACAAGTCCCCTTAAAAACGATAATCCTCCGCTTGAAGAAGCCAAAACCAGCGCCGGCATCATTAAAGGAGCTCAAAGACGTGCTGGTATAGATGTCGCACCAGTCCCTTTTTAATGCGGTGTAAAATCTCATCATCACTTAATATCAATGTGACAGTCGTGGGGTTTGGCTCTTAAAGGAACAGTCCATTAAAAAAAAATATTAAAAACTCTTTTGGAGCTTCACAGCAAAGGTGGCGGTGTTATCATATTTCATTTTAAACACTTCATAAAATTCATACGAGGTAATAAGAATTCTCCAATTCTTTCATCACCAATCAAACTTTTATCAGTCAAAGCAGGGAATGAAAAGATAAGGGCGTTTAAAAAGATTAGCCTGCATTAGCTTCAACTCAAAAAGAAAATAAAGTATCCGTGACGTTTGTATTCCTATTAATCCAGCAGTAAATCAGCCAATAAATCGACAAAGGGACGTTAGCCGCCAGGTTAAAGTGGTTCATATTAACAAGAAAACACAAATAGATGTTAAGAGCTTTTAAACATCTATCAATGTTAGCGTCTTCTCGTTGGTGGCGTTCATAGTTGGCTAGACGTAGCTGCTTGTCTCCACCTGTCCGGAGGTACCCGAGTCTTCTGGAGCTGCAAACTAGCAATCAAACATTCGTCGTTCAGGTGAGCGTTCCCACGCCGTGTTGTCCTTTTAGGAAGCCGCCGGCAGCCGGCCTGTTTTGTCTGTGTATTTTGTTCCTGATCATTGCGGTTTATTAGCCCACCCTTATCTCTGGGCCCATGTCTTCTAACTGCCAAGATAAATAAAGCAAACTAGCCAGAACACACTGGAGTGTTCATCCAGAGCTGCAGAAGTTGTGACCTTTTCAGCAGAGTCTCCACACAGCTCGGCAGCGTCGCTTCTTTAAGCTGGCTAATGATCCATAGAGGAGCCCTGTGGCTCAACCTCTGTAATTATACTCCAGCTCGTCCTATCACTGTCTGCCAGCCTCTCTTCTCCCTCCCTCACTCTCTCTATCGCTGTCTTTTCCTGCTCTGGTTCTCTTTCTCTCCCTCATTTTTGTTCCCCCCTCTGATCCACTACTTGCTATAATCCCACTGTTTGTCTTTGTTTCTTTCTCTTCCTCTCTATCTTCTTGTTCTTATCCCTCCATCCTTCCGTCACTCTCTCCACCCCCCCTCCCTTGCGTCATGCAGATTAATTACACCCTAATATATGCTCTGCTCCCCTCCCAGGGAGCCCTCCTCTATCTACCACCCCTATTCTCGAGGAGATTAATGGAGCTGCTTCATTCTCAGCACGGGGCAGCCCGCATGGGTGGAGCAGCAGTCTCAAAGGAAGCGTACTAGAATAGATGACAATCTGTCTGTCACGTCGCGGCTGTGGATGGAGAACTTTGATATGTACAAGTTTATTTCATCCTCAGCTCAGATGGAAACACGACTGTTTTCTCGCAACAAACAACACCTTTTTTTTGTTGTGTTAAGCCTAAAAGGCGTGTTTTCACACCGGCTCCTTGAGGACCTGTGGTGAAGACTGAATTATTATCCTGCCTTTCTAGAAGAGAGGTCATTAGAGCTCAGCATCATCACACCTCACTTCAGGAAAACAAAAGAACTTTTAAAGTCCAACCAACACAAAGTTAACACAAAAAAAAAAGCCTCCGTTTTTGTAGATTCCTTCTCTGGTCTGGGAACCCCTCCAGATCCTCCAGGAGGGGCTGCAGTCTGGGGAAGCCATGTCTGGAATACCCTGTCTAGGATTGATAGGTGGAATATCTTCTTCCAGGATAAAATAGCAGAAACTCCAACAAAACTCCAACAGAAGGTTGACACCCAGTGGACCACGCCCTGCAGTCAGTAAATCGATATGAAAAATTTATGGATGAAGGCGCCTCCTGCCATTTCATTATGATGTGGTGTCTTCCCCTTCCTGCCTTCTTGGAAGTCTTTAACTGATGTGCTTGTCCAGAGTTAAATTCTACACGATAAAATTCCCCTATTCTTGTCATCTGAAGTGAAGCAACACCGACAGCTGAAAGCGGACAACAAACATGGTCAACGCTAAGACAGCCCTAAAACCCTCCCCCAAGTTCAATTCAGCTGACATTTGCAGCAGATGTTTGTTTCAATAGACGACAGGGATTCACCTTGGAACTGATCTGGAGACAGTTTCACCACAATCTTCCACAACAGCCTGATTTTAACCACTGATCAATAATCATGGATATTCTTCTGCCCCATTCCACCAGCAGGTGGTCATAGATCCAGGTCTATACACAGTAATCCCTCGTGCATTTGCGCTTCAAGATACCTGGCTTCGCCTCATTGTGGATTTTTAGTAGGTAGTCACGTGATACCGTACACGCATTCTATTGGCTGAGAGACTCAAAGAACGTAGCACACTTCCGTGAATTAAAGAAACACTTAAAAGCACTTTACACAATCTATAAGAGTGTGAGAAATGGTAATACAGATGTAAGGTGGTTTAACATCAGTATGGGGAGGGTTCATAAACTCTTAAAGTACCGAAAATCGTAAAATAGTTTTTTGCTATATTGTGTAATTTCATTATTTGCGGGTGGTCCTGGAACGCATTAACCGCGAGTAACGAAGAATCACCGTATAAACGCTATTGGTTTATATATATGTGACTGACATTGTGAGATTGCTTGTGTGAAAAGTGTTTCCTCAGAGGAGAACTGATTGGATTACCGGTCTACATCCAGTGTGAAAGGAGTAGAACAATTCTGCAGAGAGATGCAAAAGTTTTGCTTCATATGCAAAATCGCTGCTGTTCTGGATCCATGCATCGAGGACTCGGCTGTAACGCAATCACCGCCATTTGCATAGCAGCTGACATCGACCTTCTTTCACACCGATGGGTTTTATTATGGAACAAACACAACCGTGGTCTCATAGTTCTTTTTTTTTGTTGTTCTTTTTCTCATTATCAGCACTTCGGATTAAAATCGCATTGTTTGTGTTACCTCTGAGCTCGTGGGAACGCGCCATCCTGCCATCAGCTTCAAAGTTAGGCGATGCAAATGAGGTATTATTATTCACCTGTTAGGAATTCTTGTCTCGTCTTTGGGGTTTGTGGCCTAAACTGAACCATGTCCCGGCACCTGCCTTCCCACCCCCCCATCAGCATCTAAAGCATCTGCATCAGCACCAAAAGGTGCAGCACAGCAAACCTCAGGTATTCTCTCTGCCAACGACCATCAGTCACGACTGTTGCCGTCAGCTGGCGCAGAGCTTGTTTGATGACGGGGAAACATCCTGGAGGTCAGTCGGCTCTCGTGTAAAGAAATAGATGGACTTCATTGTTAAATTCTACTACAGATTTCCACTTATCACAGTCATTTGGATGATTTATTGGGCTGGACGGGTGTAACCCGAGACAACACCTCAGAACACATGCGGGGTCAATGCATTCAAGATGGAATCTTTGGATCCAAATCCGTCCTGACGCCCACATCTTGACCCAAACCTTTGCCGTTTTGATCACTAGACACGGATTGGCTGTTATAAAGGATGCTTTATGTTCTGAAAACAGCTGCAGGTCACTTGAAAAGCTTGGCAGCCAGTTCACATCCCCCGGAGGTAAAAACAGAACCAGAGTCTGAAACACAGCATGACATTTCTCTTTCCTGATAGTTGACTAATGGGTGATTTGACCTGAACTTCTTGTTCCTGTGTCGCCATCTCTTCCTTTCTCCACCAATAATAAATGAGACATGAAACACACCTTCTCCTTCCAAACATAATTTCTTTCTTTTTCTGAGTTAATAAGAGAGAACGAGACATGAATACTGATGAAGCCGACCCTCCAACAAGCTCATTCCACTGTATAACGTTCAAGGCTGACGGGGCGCAGGCGGTTTGTCAGCGGAGGAACCGCCTCCGTGGGTAATCAGCTGGAACGCCACTGAAGTAAGACTTCAATGGTACGAGGAGACGTAACCTGCAACGACAAGTCAACAACACATCACGACAACCGGAGTTCTTTTACAGCAATAAATACGGAACATCAGAATTTGAAGCTCGATGCCTAAAACAATTCTAAAGCAAAAGAAGACTTGTCGGAAACGATGTGACAGCTACAGGTAAAAGGAAGCTTTCCCGTAACACCGAAGGCCGTGTCACGCTGTCAGCTGCTGTGAAGCCGGATGCTGACTCCGAGGCGGCTGCTGGGGACGGAGAACTCTTCAAGAACCGCCGAGTCGTGACAGTCGTCATTCTAAACACTCATAAAAACAAGGAAATCAGAGTAAAAGCAGAGTCGCTGGATGATTTGTGAAGTGTGGCAGCTTTTTCTGTGCGAATATCTGCAATGGCGAAGGTTTTGTTTCCTTTATAATGAGCTTACAGATGGATGTGATAAAGCCTTTGGTTGTTCTGTTTTGTTCTGTTTTTTGTGGTGTGCTACCCGTCGCTATTTGCTGCTATTGCTGCTGCCATGGAAATGAGCTGAAGGCAAAGACAAACAGGCGGCATAGCCAAGTTATTGTTTTGTTCGCCTGTTTTGCTGATGAGTGCTAATTTATGCTCAGCAGAGGATTGGTGAAGTCTTGTCTTGCCTGCGGCACTCTGGGGATGTTCCAACGGACGGGATCCGCTCACAGATCCGAGGAGGAAAAGTTAAGGATGGAGAGAAAAGCTTGACCATCGTCCATAATCCAGCATCACATTTATTATTCCTTCCAGTAAATTATATCCATCTGACACAATTTATGTTCCAGCCCTGGTGAATTTTCTATTTTTGCAGGAGTTTATTGATGTAAAAAATAAGGAAAATAATAATATTCTAAGCCTCCAGGTGCTTTGGGATCTGCAATAAATTCACAAAACATCACTTTATAAACTCAAATCTTAACCGCATCATCTAAGATAACGTCTGCGTGATCTCTAGATCTCATTTGGCGGCGCATTCGGAGGCATTTTATCTTCTCCATGTGTGAAACTCCAGAAACCTGGAATAATGTGTGGGAAGAAAACTTCGGTTTACAGGTGAGAAGGACAACACCATGAACGATTTCTTCCTCATCGGGCTAAATGTTTGTCTCAGACAGACTGGCGTATGAAAGCGTTGTGGAAACTTGAGGTAATAGAGATGAATGTAACATGAGAAGGTCGTCACTCATGGCTTTATTACGGCGTTCAGTCATCGTTTGGAAGCGGGCTTGCCAGGCTGAATCCAAAAAGTTCAGCTGCCGTATCCGAACTGATGTTTGACCTTTAGCTCTTTATTTGTTCATTTTTCCCGCCTGTCTTTCTGACGAGTTTCTTTCTTGCTGTTCTGCAAAATTTAAAAGAGAATTTAAAATAAGACGATTTCTGCTCTATCGATGAGCGTAATGGGACTAACGATCTAAAGGCTGGAACGCCGGCAATAAAATCCTGTTGAGGTCCAACATTTTGGTAAAATGTCTCACTCTGAACCGCAATCAGACAATCATGCTCATCCCTCTTGATTTTGGATTCAAAATACAGTAATTCCTCACGTATTCACACTTCAAGATGCCCAGTTTCACTACATTGCGGATTTTTAGTAGGAGTCACATGATGCCGTACGCGCATGCTATTGGCTGACAGCATCTGTGTGAGCGATATATTCCGAGACTCATGAAACGCAGCTTACTTCCGTGTATTAAAGAAACACTTAAAAGTGCTTTACAGTCTATTAGAGTGTGTGAAAAGGTTATACAGATGTAAGGTGATTTAATATCAGTATGGGGAGGTTTCATAAACGTTTAAATTACCGTAAATAATAAAATAAATTTGTCGGTATATCGCGGAATTACGTTTTTTGTGGGTGGTCCTGGAATGCATTAACCACGAGGAACAAGGGATCTTTGTATAGGAAAATTAAATGTAAAATTAACTTTTCAAATTTGCTAGCATAAGCCCATACTCTGCAGGGCAACAAAGTTGATTCCTGTTAGCAGCTACAACTCGGCTAACACGCCAGCGCTAGGAGTGGCCATGCGATACTGAACAGGATGCATTCTGGGATATCGTCCACAGTTTAGCCTGCAGTACCAGCAAAGAATTATTGTGCTGCTGGAATTCCTGCATGTGCTCCAAAGTCAACAAGATGAATTCCTCCACATGTTCCGTATTTGTCAAATAAAGTAGTTCAGAATAATGAAAAAAAAAAAATCCAATTCCGCCGTCGTTTTATTGGACGCTCACCAACACTAACCTCGTTACGAAGCAGCTCGCTGCAGTGTGATGGGAAGACAGATCGTCACTGTACACACACACACACACACACACACACACACACACACACACACGGCATACCTGGTTACGGAGGTGGGAGATGTGGTTGTCTGGGTTCTCTCAAACTTTATTAGACCCTTTGCTCATTTACACTCTATCAGGGAGAGAGGGAGGAAATAGAGGAAGTTACCAAAGAAGGAGGGGGCAGGGATGGGGGGGGGCAGTCAATCCAATTGGTGAAGGTGCTGAGCAAAAGGGGATTTAGGAAATGTAGATATCCAGGAGAGAGAAACAAAAGAGGAGAAAAGAGGACTTGAATAAAGAGAGTCAGCTGGCGACTCCTCATCCTCTTGGATTTCTGCTTCCTCCAGAATAATTTGTTGGGGGCGGAGCATGGATCAGTCGACCAATCAACTGTGACTGCCTGTAATCGACAGGCTGGTTCAACATATCAGATTATTTTCTTTTACAGTAGGGTTTGGACTTTAATATTTCCAAATGGCACTGTGGACCAATGATCCGGTGTACCTGGTAGTCCAGCATTACCTGGTAATGTGGTGTTAGCTGGTCATACAGTGTTATAGTCCAGGCCTTTACTCTGTCTCATGTGACCCTCAGACAGGTTCAGATGTTAATCTGATCGATCAGATTGATTCTCTGACTCTGAACTTTAGATTCAGTTATACCGCGGGATCTTCATTTGATATATTCAATTTATTCAATTAATGTCAACATTTAGAGGTTCAGGTTCCGTTATCCACAGACGCTGAGCAATGTCGGCACCCGTTATGACTGTCTTGTCTTAATGTACTGCCACCCATGGCATCCATCCATCCATCCATCCATCCATACATCCATCCTGCTCTCTCACCTTTACTTTTCCATCAGTCTCTCTACCCACTTGGCATTACACATTCATCGCAGGATAGAGCTGCTATTTGTGCGTGTGTGTGTGTGTGTGTGTGTGTGTGTGTGTGTGCACGCGCGTGTATGTGTGTGTATTTCAGTTGTAAACGCTGTTTTTTGTCGACGCCCCCCCCCCGCCCCACATCTCCCTAGTGTCTTTGCATGTGATCACTATTTCAAGGGCAACACCAAAGTCCATCAACACCCTCATTGTATTTGCATGTGCGTGTGTGCGTGTGTGCACGTGTGTGTGTGTGTGTGTGTGTGTGTGTGTGTGTCTGTGTTTGAAAGTGTTAGCCTTCATTAGCTTAGCTTCTGTTGTCCTCGTTAACTTCTTCTGTGGTGCCTCCTTGAGTCGCTGGATTAAATTCCTCTTTAAGTGGCTCGAGTTAAAAGCATCTTAAAAGCATCTTAAAGGGCTTCACACTAGGAAAAAAATAAACAAACAATAAACAACATCAAGCTGTCGGACAAATAAAAAGGTCTTTAGGGTTGGTCTTCATCAGCCTCCTCACCTGATTCTCTCTGCTCCGCCCCCTGATGACATCATCCTCCTCACCTGTCTGCAGGATTTGAAGCCTGCCCCTCCAGGCGCTCCTGTCCGGATGAATCAGTCATCCTGTTTGGTTCTTACCTGAAGTTCTCCTCCTGTTTCTGACACATGTCTCGTGGGACACCACCTCAGCTCCTCCATCCTTCTTCTTGAACTGCAACAATTTGATCTCTAGCGGCCAAAGAAACCTAGCGTCAGCTAGCATCAGCTAGCGTCAGCTAAATCAGTTCATAAAAGTGAAGTTGGAAATGTTTGCCGCCAGAGCTCAAGCACTCAGAGGTTACCGACCATCCTCACCCCCTCCCCCCGTCGTTCTCCTGCTGAAGGCTGGGGGGTGATGTCGACATCGTTTTGACCTGAAGAAGATTTAAACTGAACCTGAGGCTGTTGATTAAATCACACTCGCCCCCCCCTGGGTCATTAGTGTTTGGACACCAGAGGGGAGCGGCGGCTCGGTTCCGATCGGACACGGTGACCTACAGCAAACCGGATTAAACTTTAAAGGCAACCCGGATTCAGACAGAAGGGCTGATTCGATTAAATGTGAGGCGATGCGCTTTGCTCCTCTTCACGATCTGCAAATGTCGAGCGCCATAAATCAATGAGCGTCTGATTTTACAAACACGACTCTGTCTTTTCACGCCTTCTTGTTTAATTGTGAGCCATCAAAGTGACTCACATTCTGATGGATGAAGCTAAATATACACCTTCATGCATATTCATGGTGTTTTTCGGGAACAAACGACAGCTTTCATACTCGTTATGTAAAACCAACCGGCGCCCAAATGCCAGAATCTCACATTTCACTTTTCATTTTCTCCTTTTCTGTCTTTCATTTTCACCCTGTCTCTCTCTGGATTCCCTGCTTTTCTGCCCTCCCTCTCATTTATTTCACCTCCACCCTTTCTCGCCCTGTCTCATCTCTCTCCTTCATCTTCCCCTGTCACTCCCAGCTCCCTCTATGCCATCCTTCTCTACCTCTCTCTCTATATCCATCCATCCGACACCTGTTTAGTGTGCCCGACTCTCCACTTCCCGCCCTGAGGTGGAATATTTCTATTTCTTAT